>NC_138202.1:66673616-66959722 GCF_964194415.1 Vipera berus | reverse complement strand
CACAGAGATAGATACCACTGACATCATAATTCATGGCTCTATGTTTTCCTGTTGTAATTCTTTTATTAAAGTGATAAAAGAATCAAAGATAGGGAAATACAGTAATTCATATTTTAATGTTGTAAACTTGTGTGCCAAAAATTTAATATAAAGGTAATTGTAAGGTTAGTACAATGGGGAATTCCTGGGGATATCAATGTCTTTTGCCAAGCATCTTCTTACAGTAAGAGTGGTTATTCACTTTCAGGAATTAGAAATCTCCAGACAGGTCTTTACTAGAATGTGAGACATTCCATTGTTCATGAACTGTGAAGAAAAAAAAATACGGTTTTCAAAGGTAAGACCACAAATAAACTTGCCACTAACTAGTTTATGTGTCATGTTCCTCTTTGAAAGAAATGTCTGCTTTTAGTATTATAGCATCAGAATGATCACTTTTGTGGAATGTGCTATATGTTTTGCATTATTAAAGACAAGATAAGGAACCAATACTTCTCCAAATGCTGAGCTACCAGCATCCTACATCTTAGCCTGAGTTATCTGGAATAGCAATCTGACAATATCCAGAAAACTACAGGTCTTTCATTCCTGTTGCTAGATTGTGCCAGCTTCGTCAAGATAAGATGAAGCTGGTGATAGTATAGTATTATTAGGACAATCAGCGGCTTCATCTTATTCCTAGTAACAGAGACTTTCTGAAGGGCTAAAAAATCCTTGAAAGTCATGTGCCTTTTTCCTTATTCCAACAAGGAGGAATTCATCTAGGTGTTTCTGGCTAAGTTCTTACATTGTGTGCTGAACATACAGTACAATACAGATTTTTTTAGCATTATTTTGTGGTTCCTAAGGACTCCTACAATCATATTAGCAAATCCCAAACAACAGTGGTCCAAATTTCCAGTAGGTTTTATTTTTTCAAAACCAACAGACAAAATAGATGAACTATGTCTCTAGAAAAGTGTTAACACTCTTGCTAGCATTTTTAAAAATTAGCAAGAAAGGTTTCAAAAAATCCATGTATGTTCTTACTCCAGTGAGATTACTATGTCATTGCCTTATCCTGCTCAGGCATCCCAAAACAAATCAACAAGAATTTGGTCCATAACTGTGAAAGACTTACCTACCCTTATCCCAAGCCTATTTTTTTAACCACAGGGTGTTCAATTTATTCATAACATTAAGCAAGACATGTAAACTAAACTTCTTTAAAAAATCTGATTATGGTATATGTAATGTCCAAATCTGGTCTAGGTTGTGAAAAGAAATCAAATCATACAGAAAAGAACAAAGGTATAGTAGATACATAAACCTATATACCACAAAAAAGTAAATCATTGTGGGATGCTGGCTATTTCTCTTGATATGGATGCTAAAGGATGTCAACAGGGTTTCCAATCAATGTATAGGTAGTCTTCAATTTACAAAGGTTTGTTTAGTTATAACAGCACTGGAAAAAAGTGGTTTATGACCATTTTTCAACTTACAACCACTGCAGCATCCCCATGGTCACATGATCAAAATTCAGATGCTTGGCAACTGTCTCATATTTATGATGGGGTCATGTGATCAACTTTTGCAACCTTCTGAGAAGCAAAGTCAATGGAATCCAGATCCACTTAACCTTGTTACTAACTTAACAAATACAATTCACTTAACAACTGTGGCAAGAAACGTCATAAAATGGGGCAAAACTCACTGAACAAATATTTCACTTTGCAATATAAATTTTGGGCTCAATTGTGGTCATAAGTCAAGGACTACCTGTATAACTATCACAGTTACATTCAAGTTTCCCAAGATACTAGTTCCTATAGTGATCACCAGCAGCTCTGGATCTTCTCCTGGTTCCGGAAGTTGCATAAGTACAACACTGTTTTGAAATCCTTTTGCTTATTTAATTTGCTTTGACATCAGTTTCTGTTATTGCACATCTGCTGAAAAAAGGCAAAGGTGTACCAACAATGGAATGCAATGCAGCACAGAACAGTTGTCACCAAGGAGTCACTGACCTTTCCCAAAAGAATTTACAGGTCAAAGAGCGCCTTTTCCATCACTTATTAAGACACAGGGACCTGTCCAATGGAAGGAGTGGTTGGCAACAATCTAGCAGCATCATGGAAATGTAAAGTCTAAAGTCACTTTTAATCTTTTGTAGCAGATGAACCAGTATTTTTGTGACAAACTGAATGCATCAATCCACAAGAACATTAATTAATTAATTGATTTGATTTCTATAGCTGCACAACTCAACCAGGTGATTCTGGGTGGGTTTAGAATTCTAAAATTCTGAAAGAGTTAAAACAATTTAATTTAAAGGACATTAAAACATCCTATTTTATCTTTCAGATGTGCATCGTAATCAGCAGTGCTTTTTTTGTAAAAGAAATAGGTGCCGGAACTCACACATGTCATACAACCCGCCATGCCTACCCTACAAGGTTCCATCCAAAAAAGGTGCCGGAACTCCGTTCTGAGCGTTCTATGAGAAAAAAAGCCCTGGTAATCGGAAAGACTATTAATTTTTCATGGAGTACATTCATACCTCACTTCACATATTACCTTTTGCTTTCTGATGATTCCTTGCACCCTTGGAAGACTGTTTTTACAATGTATATGCTAACTCCATTATATTATATTATGTTCAGAGAGATGGGAAGGTTTGGAAATACCTACAGTGAAGAAATGGTAAGTGAAAATGATCGAATTTGCAGAAATGGCAAAATTGACTTGTTTGGGGAAAAGACAATGAGTACATCTATTAGTAACCCCATAGATTGTTGTTGACAATAGAAAAAAAAATGAAGTAGGGATTTATGGATTTGATGATTAGAAATGGTAAAATATGGGAAGAAAAAAATCATGATGTAACCATAAAGCGGGAGGAGAGATGATAAACTTATTTGTAATTGCTGTAAAGAAGATCAGGAGCTACTTTTTAATACTTTTTCCCCTTTTCTTTATTCATCACTTTCCTGTATTTTTATAAAAATTGTATTCTTTTTATTATAGTATAAAATTCTTCAATAAAAATTAATATTTAAAAGAATATATAATTTCACCCTGTTGGAGTTTTTTTTCCCCCTAATCACCCATCTTCAATTTTGCTTTTAAAGGAGAGATGAAAATATATACTGCCTTTCTTGTTTTGCAGCTTTACTGTTTCCACCCACCAGATTAATTACCTTAGTGTGTGGTGGCTCTCGAATCACTAGGGCAAAAGGAAGAGGTGTGGAGGATATAAGTGAAGACATAGAGGTGGCACAGGAAACGGACTGGGAGAAGAATTACAGAGTTCAGTGGATAATAATGAGTCACACTCAAGTAAGCAGTAAAGTAAAGAGAGGCAAAAAAAAATGGATGACAGATGCCTGAGTACACAAGGAAGTATTTTACCATGGAATTTTGCAATGCATTTCTGTGGTGTGTCCTTAGGATTTGTTTTCTAATAAGCAGACAGCTTGAAAGATCTTCTGAAGGTGTTATAACAGCCATAACCCCATGTATCCAGTCATCTTAATTTTAATAATTCCCAAAGAGTGAGTCAGGACTAAGGATGGATGGATCTGCCTGTTTCAGTGGACCTCTAGTTTTGCATATGCTTATTCCATTTTGTTTCTGTAAGAATCTAACTTGAAAGTAAATAAACATATACTTCTTAATGTTTTCCCTCAAACAATGAATATTAATACCCAGCTTATTTTCATACATTACGTTCACTGAAACCTAATTTCATTTTCATTTTAGTTTAACTTTTGAGCTGAGAATGTTATGGAAATATACATAGAAAAAGTGAAAATAGAAAGATAACTGTATTTTAATTTGTATATCAATCTAGGAGGTGCAGATTAAGTTGTCTTATTTAAAATGTGGAACAAAGGAAATCATCAAAGATTATTTAGGACATAGCAGGTATCTATGGAAACTGTGTGCCAAAGATTCTTGGATTGTAGGAATAAACAGCAAATACTTCTTAGTTTTCTTATTTCATTAATATATTCATCTCTGATTCTATGCACATTAACTGGAAAATAAAGCTTATTTGACTCCAGGTGACTTAACTATGATGAAACAGGATCGTACTACTACTACTGTTTCAACAAAATTCTTTGTGTTTTTGTTTTATTCATGAGTTTTTGCCTTTTTTCATTGTGTTAAGGTTAAGGTGTAAGGTTTATTAAATGTATATGCCGCCCTTCTCCCTAAGGACTCAGGGCGGCTCACAACAATAAAAAGTTAAAAGATATAAATACAAAAATTAAAAGAGGATTAAACAATATAAGAAATAAGAACAATTTAAACCAATAAAAAACCAAATTTAAAAACTATGATCAGTCCAGGCCCGCTTGTTGGAATAACCAGGTATTTAGGTCATGTCGGAAGGACCGAAGGTCAGGGGCCATCTGCAGCTCTGGGGGCAGTTCGTTCCAGAGCAGACATGTAAAACACAAGGCCCGGGGGCCGGATCCGGCCTGCAAAGTGGTTTCATGTGGCCCGTGAAGCCATCCTGGAAACAGTGAGGGAATGGCCCCCACTGCCTTGGCCCTGGCCCAGAGACCCTCTTTCTGCCAGAGACCCTCAGATCTGTCCCACTCCTGCCCAGGCCCCGATAGGCACCCTTGATGCAAACGATGTAGAGCTGGCCACGCCCATCCAGTAGGCCATATGCACTCTAGCCACACCCATCCAGTAGGCCATGCCCACCCTGGCCACGCCCACCCGGCCCCCTGAGGGCAACTGCAATGCTGATGTGGCCCTCAATGAAATTGAGTTTGACACCCCTGTTCCAGAGGGTTGGTGCGCCCACAGAGAAGGCTCTCCCCCTGGGGGTCGCCAGCTGGCATTGCCTGGCTGACGGCACCCTGAGGAGGCCGACTCTGTGGGAGTGAACCAGGCAATGGGAGGTTGACATTGGCAGCAGGTGGTCTCGCAAGTACCCCAGGCCTAAGCCATGTAGGGCTTTAAAGGTGATTATCAGCACCTTGAATGGTACCCAGAGGGCAACCAGAAGCCAATGCAGCTCGCACAGGAGTGGTGTAACGTGGGAGTATCGAGATATTCCCATAAGCACCTGCACGGCCGCATTTTGCACCAGTTGAAGCCTCTGGGCGCACTTCAAGGGCAGCCCCATGTAAAGAGCATTGCAGTAATCCAGGCGAGAGGTGACAAGGGCATGGGTGACCGTGCATAGGGCATCTCGGTCCAAAAAGGGGCGCAACTGGTATACCAGGCGAACCTGTGCAAAAGCCTCCCTGGTCACGGCAGTTAGATGATCTTCCAAATTAAGCCGTGAATCCAGGAGGACACCCAAGTTGCGGGCCCTTTCTGAGGGGGCAATAACTCCCACCCCCATCAGAAGAGATGGAACCTGTTGGATAGTACGAGATGCCGATATCCACAGCCACTCGGTCTTTGAGGGGTTCAGCCTGAGCCTGTTCCTTCCCATCCAGACCTGCACTGCCTCCAGGTACTGGGACATCACGTCAAAGGCATCACTGGGTTGGCTCGGGGTGGAGATAAACAACTGAGTATCATCGGCATATTGGTGATACCTCACCCCAAAGCCACGAATGATCTCACCCAGCGGCTTCATATAGATGTTGAACAGGAGGGGGGACAGAACCGACCCCTGAGGTATCCCACAAGAAAGGGGCCTGGGGTAGATCTCTGCCCCCCTGCCACTACAAACTGCGAACGGCCTGAGAGGTAGGAGGAGAACCACTGTAAAACAGTGCCTCCCACTCCCAACCCCTCGAGCCATCGCAGCAGGATACCATGGTCAATGGTATCAAAAGCCACTGAGAGGTCAAGTAGGACCAGGACAGAGAAGCAACTCCTGTCCCGGGCCCGCCAGAGATCATCTACCAGTGCGACCAATGCCATTTCCGTGCTGTAACTGGGTCTGAAACCGGACTGGTACGGGTCCAGATAGTCCGCTTCATCCAGGAATTGTGGAAGCTGACGTGCCACAACACTCTCGACAACCTTCGCTACAAAGCGAAGGTTGGAGACAGGACGATAGTTATTCAATGAGGCCGGGTCCAGAGCAGGCTTCTTGAGGAGGGGCCTTACCACCGCCTCTTTTAAGGCAGAGGGGAAGACACCCTCTGTCAATGAAGCATTAACAACTGCCTGGAGCCAGCCCCCTGTCACCTCCCCGGCAGCCAAAACCAGCCAGGAGGGACATGGGTCCAATAAACAAGTTGCAGCACTCAGCTTGCACATAATCCTGTCCACATCATCCACAGTCACAGGGTCAAACTCACCCCAAATGGTATGACCAAGACCTGCCCTCTCCACTCCGTCGGATTCCGCCCAGTCGGAGTCCAAACCAGTCTGGATCTGAGCGATTTTGTCCTGCAGATACTGAACAAATTCCTCAGCCCTACCCTGCAAGGGGTCATCCCTTGGTCACTGGTTAAGCAGTGAGCGGGTCACTCTAAACATGGCGGCTGGGCAATTATCTGTGGATGCAATGAGAGCGGAAAAGTAAACACGCTTTGCCGCTTCCATCGCCACTAGGTAAGACTTAAGACAAGTTCTTAGCCGTGTTCAATCAGATTCGGATCTGCTGGACCTCCAACAGCTCTCTAGGTGTCTTTTCCAGTGCTTCATCTCTTGGAGTCCCTCGGTAAACCAGGGGGCCACCCAGGATCTGCGCTGGGTCAGAGGCCGCAAAGGCACAACTCGATCCAAGGCCCCAGCAGCAGCCCTCTCCCAGGCTACCACTAGGGCCTCGGCAGAGTCGTGGGCAAGGGAAGCAGGAATGTCCCAAGCTCCGTCTGGAACCTTTCAGGATCCATCAGGTGCCTGGGGCGGAACCACCTGGTCGGTTCCACATCCCAGTGGTGGGGGGTGGCGTACTGAAAGTCTAGCCGGAGAAGGAAATGATCGGACTATGACAGGGAATGGATAGTTAAATCCCCCCTACCCAGATCATTAATCCACTGCCCAGAGATAAAAACCAGGTCGAGTGTGTGCCCTCCATTATGGGTCGGGTCTTGAATTATTTGAGTCAGGTCCATGGCCATCATGGAAGCCATGAACTCCCGGGCCAACTCAGACACCTCACCCATGGAAGGCAGATTGAAAACCCCCAGAACTATAAGCCTGGGGAACTCAATCGCCAACCCGGGCAAGACGTTGAGGCAAGTATATTCTGCTCAAATGATTCTTATGAAATCTTTTTGTTTCTCAATTCTTTCAAAATGAGAGATCAAGAGAGTATTGCATAGGACAGCATGGACTGGCCCCAGGGTTCAAATCTGGTCCTAAAGTCTCCATTTAGCATCTCCAGAACATAAACAAATATTACATTCAACTATAAAGCGAATGTCACGGTCTGCAAATAAGAGACTGAGAAGTTACAATTTCAGAAATAAATTTCAGCAGGGAGACAACATTTTCTAAATTTGCCATTAAAAGTGAGGCACTGTGTTTATTTTCTTTTGCGTAATGTTAAACCACACTGTGTATATGTATGAGAGAGAATAAACATTACCAATAGCTTCTTATTTTTCTTCCTTCGTGTCTTATGCAAATTCCATAATTAACCATCTTGTTTTTGGTGTTTCTGAAAGAAGTAGCAACCTGCCTAAAGTATGGAAAAATCTTTAAGAAACTAGTCCACATTTAGGGCATGACTGTCCACTCATCGGTAGAGTGTGAGGCAATTGCAGTGACATGGTTCTTTCTTTTTAGAAATATTTTCTATTTGTGTGCGTGTGTGTGTGTGAGAGAGGGGGGGGTTAATTCAGTCTGACCAAGAGAATATATATATATTTGTCTGTAGACGATGTATATAGAAAAGAGTGTTATAATCCCATTTCTCCAAATAATATGAAGGGCTCCACTTGGTGTCAATCTGGAATGTGTCTTGGCATTTAATGAATGCATATCCCGGAATTTAATTTAATAGATTTTAATAGACTCAGTAAGCTTTATTGACCTGCTCTTTCAAAATAATCACTGGAGATTTTAAGGAGAAAAAAATAAGAGGAAGAAGCTGAAAAGGTAACAAGATGTTGATTGAGAGAACAGTGCTCCCAGGGGCTACAGAGGAAGTGGGAAGGTTTGCTCTTGAAAGTGAGATGGCTAAACAAACAAATAAGTAAATAAATTTGGGAGCCTTTTTCAAGGGTCACAGGCATTCACGTTCCAAAGATTAGCTTGTGCCCTCAAATAGTACCTCAATGTAGAAAACTGTGCAAATTAATCCATCAAATGTACAATGACTGCAATCAACTTCAGAGTTGGTGGAGCTGGATAGACACTGGTTGCAGAAAGTGTCAGGTGAGTGAAGAGGCTAAATAATGGTTCCATGCAAGATCCAAAGGATCTGACTCATATTATGCTCACAGTCCACATTTGGAGGAATGAAGAGGGTCCCTGAGTGGCAAGGCAGCTTTCCACAACCTCTTTCCAAATGCATTACAGCAGTCAGAATTCCCAGCATGTTGCAGCAGCAGGAGTCCAAGAAATCTAAAGGCTGCCACTTGGGGAAAACAGGGGAAAAGAATGTGCTCATTAATGCTCTTGTTTTACTCCCTTTCAGAAGGATTAGTGTTTGTGATTAGTCCAAGGAGCAGCCCTTTGCCCTAAGCCTAAGGCAAAAAGGCTCCTAAATCTAAAGCATTCCTGGAAGATATCCGTCTTCCGGTGCCTTGGAAATTTCCAGCCAGGAGTTTACTACTTCTTAAGTAGCTTATTAGCCTGTGGCATTGCTCTCACAACTGTTTTCTAATCTTCAATTTAAATCTACTTCCTAGCAACAAAAAGCCTATGCTTGTTTTCCCCTTTCTAGATTTAGATAAATATTTACAGAGTGCTTATTATGTATTATTGCATTATTTCAACTGTCCTAAAATTTCTGCTTCTTTCGGTACATTTCATGGAGTTTGCTTTATTATTTTAAAATATGTGTGCATTACAAACATAGAAGTCTTTCCAGGAGTGTCCCAGCTACCATGGTATAGTAGTTAAGCCACTGGAGTAAGAGCAAGATACTTGGGTTCAAATCTACTCTGAGCTGTGGAAAGTCACTGGATAACTCTGGATAGTCAATATAGTAACTCTCAGCCAACCTACCTTACAGATTTGTTGTTGTAGGGAAAATTAGGATGAAGTTCTATTTATGCCTCCCTTCGTCCAGTGCGCTCCCACAGAGAGGGCCTCCTTAGGGTGCCGTCGGTCAAAGAGTGTTGACTGGTGGCCCCCAGGGGGAGGGCGTTCTCTGTGGGCGCGCCAGACCTTTGGAACCGTTTACCGGTGGAGCTCCTTCCGACGTGACCTAAAAACATATTTATTTGAACAAGCCGGCCTGGTCTGATGGGTTTAGGGGTATTTTAATGTTATTGTATTAACTTATTGAATTGGGCTGTAATATTTAATATTTTTTTAACTTTTATATATTATATTTTATTGTATTGCCCTGTACACCACCCTGAGTCCTTCGGGAGAAGGGCAGTATAGAAATGAAATTATTATTATTATTATTATTATTATTATTATTATTATTATTATTATTATTATTATTATTATTATTATTATTATTATTATTATTATTCTCTTGAATGAAAGTCAGGACAGAAATCTAATTAATAAATTAAAGGTAGTTACAATAGTGGGTGGTGCAATGGCTCAGTGGCCAAAACACTGGGTTTGTCAAGTGGAAAGCTGACATCCCGGGTTTAAGACCAAAGCTCCACATGACAGGCTGAGCTCCCATTCTTACCCTAGCTCCCGCCAACCTAGCGGTTTGAAACCATGCAAATGTGAGAAGATAAATAGGTACCATTTTGACGGGAAAGGCTAATGTTTTCTGTACTTTCATGCTGGCCACATGATATCAGAAGCCTCTTTCAGACAACACCGGCTCTCTAGGCAGAGAATCGGAGATGAGTGAGTCATGGACATGAAAACCCCCAGTTTGTCTGGTCAAAGAGTGACAGCAATTCTATGCTTCTCTTTCCATGCTGCCATTGCATCTTCCAAGACTTTTTGTACTTTGCGGGTAAGCTGAAGGATTGAAGAGACTGGAGGAAAGGTAAATGAAGCAAGTGGAAGAAAGCAAGAGGAATGCTTCGCTTCACTCTTAGAAGCAAGGAAGTTATGTTTGACTTTGAAATCAAAGCAACCTCACAAGAGTTCTTTGCTCAGACCAAGCAAAGCATCTTTTCAAAGATCTACTCTATTAAGTGGGGAAAAAATAAGATAAGATAACCTTTATTGTCATTTTTTTTACTGTGGGCACAACGGCACACATCAAAAATGAAATTTAGTTGCCCGCTCTCAAAGTGAAACACATACCTAAACATACTATATACAACGTATGTATAGACTCACACCCCTGGAAATTCATCAAAACTTGATACAGGAACAGTTGCAAAAACTGCATGCCAAGATTCTGGTGCAAGAAATCTCAGCCTTTGTGTAAGAACTACAACCCACCATAAAAGACACCCCAAAAGTTGTCCCTACCTTTCTTCCTTCCTTCCTTCCTTCCTTCCTTCCTTCCTTCCTTCCTTCCTTCCTTCCTTCCTTCCTTCCTTCCTTCCTTCCTTCCTTCCTTCCTTCCTTCCCTCCCTCTTTGTCCCTTCCTTTTGCAAGCAGGAAATCTTGCACAGGAATTGCAGCGGGGGATTTCTACACACACACACACACACACACACACACACACACACACACTTTCCCTGGCTTGCCCCGCATCTAGGATTTCCTCATTTCTTCTTTCCTTCCTTCCTTCCTTTCTTCCTTCCTTCCCTCTTTGTCACTTTCTTCCTCCCGCTGGGAGCTCTCTGTGGGCTGGAGCCCGTGGGTGGAGGTCAGGGCCGGCCGTACAGAGTCGCCAGCTGATCGGCGGCCACGGATGCAGCATCCTGGGCTCACGGTGTTGCACCGACCCACAGAGAGCTCCCGGCTCTATGTTTCTTTTAACCTTTTAATACTTTCTTTCTTCACTATTGTCTTCTTTCTTTCTTTCTTTCTTTCTTTCTTTCTTTCTTTCTTTCTTTCTTTCTTTCTTTCTTTTCTTTCTTTCTTCTGTTTAATGTGATATATATGTGTGTGTGTATAAATTAAAGTATATATTTTCATATACAGTATATATGAAAAATAAACATGGGGGATCAGAAGAGCTCTGTATAGACAATTATGGGTCATCTAAGATTATTATTACCTTTGTTACTGTAAACATGCTTGTTACTGCCTTGATGTTTCTTAGGCTGCTGAGATTCTTGGAATGTAGCAGAGGAATGTTAATTGACCACAGATCAATGGTTTAGGGATTGGGGGAATAGACCGATAACCAAGGGTTCTTGCCTGAGGACACTACATGTTTTCCATCTGCCTGAAAAAATAAAGCACAGAAGAGCTGGCAATCGGACCAGATCGGCATCTAGTCATAATGAAAGAGCTGTGGAAACCTTAGATGGAAGCAGTAGACCTTGAACAGAGGCATGGAAACAAAGCATGCCTCAATGAGACCTAGAAACAGTAGCTACTATGGAGCATGGAGAAGATTAGAAAGTAATCTTTCTCACTTGAGCACTAATAATTGCAGAAGATTGCAAAATCTATAGTGCCTCAGAGCTAGAGATTAAAAATTAAGATCTTGAAATGTCCAGAGAAGAACAAAAATCAAACTTGGGGATTGAACACAAAAGGTAGGAAGTATGGCTATTAAAATGATTTGTGGAAGCAAGGGATATTCCTGAGCAACACCAATCAACACAGCAACACCAGCTTCACCTGTTTCAGGTGAACTGAATTAATGTGAACTGTTCCATGTGACTGTAATTGCTTGTCTTGAAAGAGACAAAAATGGGCATTTTTTCCTCTCAAATAGGTATCTGGGGCTGGGGCAGAATGTTTATTGGACTGTCCCTTCATATACCTTCTATCTTTTCACTCTCTGTGGTCACGTGCTTTTGTTGTCTCTCACAGACTCTTTCTTTGAAGTCTCTGTAACTACTTTAAGCTTCATTCAATCCAGACCTTAATAAATCCCTTTGTTGTCCCATAATCCGTGCTCACAGCATCAAAAGGTGAGCAGCCAGAATGCATATAAACTTAATTATTGCAGGACAAAATGAAAAAAAAAATGCCTCTCAGCTTCAGCATGTTATTTGTACAGATCCCTTGAAAGACTAAAAATACTTTCAGCCAGGTGACTGAAAGCATAGGGGGAAAATCCCAAATACTGGAATAACTCTTGGGATTATATTGTACTATCTTGAATTAACCAGGTGTACCACGTGATCATTTCAAACAATAACTTTGGAAGTGTGGGCCAGGGCACTCTCTTGTTTTGCTCCATTTTTCAAGCTCTTAACAAACCATGTTTAATTGAAAGTAAGATCCACCATAGCTAAGTGACTAGCGCTACTCTAAATCAGGTAGAGTGACCTGAAAGACATTCTTTCAGATCATTCTACCTAATTTAGAAGTCAGGGTAAGATAAGCACACATATTAGAAATGCGTAAGCAGCTTCTTATTTATACTGTACCGTGTGAGGTGTCTTATCTCTAATGTGTGAGGTGTCAAGCTACTGCCTTTTCCTACATATCCTAGATACAGATGTTAGGATTTATAGTCCCAATGCAACAGAAAGACACAAGAGTAGGAAGACCCAACTGAACTATATTAGCACACCAACTAAGAGAAACCAACTTTAATATATTTGGAAGAGGTCTGTGTGTTCGTTATTAGGCCAAAGCTTTAACATACTAATATAGAAATTAAAATTCACTAACAATCCTGTAAAGACGTAACAGAAATTCAGCTTCTTTGAATTCTATGGAACTTGTTCAGAAGTATACATATATGGATTTGGGGCCAGAAATTGCTTATCAAGTGATACAATTCTATTTAAGAATTAATCCTCCAGAATTTAATGAAGATGATGTGTTTATATTTATATCTTAAGGCTGTAGAACTTAATATATTGAGCATAGTAGCACTCCCTGTTGAGGAAATGGGCACAGATTGTTTTGTGAAGAAGGCCCCTGGTACTGAACAGTATGTAACCACGGTAAGCTGGGTAGTTGCCAATTCTGGACAATTACAGTAAGTGGAAGTTCAAACCAATTCATTTCATAGGAAACATTGAACTGTTCTGTACTACAAATTATTGTATATAGTAAGTGATAGCTGAGTAGCAGGAAGTATTTGAAAAGGGAAAGTGCATATATTGTTTTTCTCTTGCAGGAAATTCCTATGAGTGCTTCAGAAAAATGGAGATGATTACATTTTGACACATGATTGTCATGTGTAGGGAGAGAGCTGAATGGTTAGTTGTCTACTACAGATATTTCAAAGTGTACAGAATCATATCTACTCTAGGAATGGTATTTACTTTCTTCAAGTTGCACAGTGCTACACAGGGGACTTTCAATGAAACTGAACAAAGTCAACTATTCTACTTTTTAAATTTATTTATGTTTTGAATGCAGATGAATGGCTGTCAGTGCAATCCTGCACACCCATTTGATTTCAGTGGTTCTTACTTCCAGAAAGGTATAAGATAAAAATCCAGAGTTTTCTTTCTCTACCTCTTGCTACCACCAATCAAAAAATTTCTCTTTCTTATCAGTTTTCCCTTTATTCTTTATGGAGAGCTGTATATGAACTCTGTGCATGCAATATTACATATAGGGAGCTAATTGGATTCTGATTATTTTGCTACAGTCTTAGAAATAAAAAAAATACCTGGATTGTTATGTTTAGAAGATAAACCAATCATGTTGGCTACCTATTTCTAATTGTATGTAGACAACTTTGTCTCTTTTGTGACTCGTGGACTTCAACTCCCATCTATGCTGGCTCAGGAACTCTGGGAGTTGAAGTCCACAAGTCATAAAAGAGCCAAGGTTGCGTACCCCTGAATAGGCTATACCTGGGATAGACAAGACCCCCTCTGTTTATAACTACATGTTTTTCTATAGTTGTTTAGATGGCAATCAACAGTCTTGACACAGCATCATTTATTTCCATGGTGACATAACCAACTCTTATAAAATATGTGCAAAGGTTATTTCACAATGAAGATCTGATTAATGATTGACATATGAATAATAACAATGAGTACATATACTTGCATAGAAAGTCACCTTTAATAAATTTATGCTCTAGAAATATTAACAAGTAAAAGCAGAAGATTTCTATCAAATCATGCAGACAGAGTATTTTCACATGATAACAGGCAAGTTAATCCCTATGTTGTGTGACAATATATGACACAGTTCCAAGTCATCCTAAATCATAATTAAAGCTTCTCTAATGTTTCTTCTGTACCTAAAGCCAGCTGATTTTTTTCTCTCCCAATGATCTGCTAACTGGATCCTTCAGAAGTCAAGTTTTCTGTTGTGTGAGGTCTAGTGAGTCTTTGTGTTCTTCAACTTTCTCCACAGATTCACAATGTCTAGGCTCCCTTGTTAACTTCCACTGAGATAATTTCTCATATTTGGACAAAGCTTTTTACTTTTTTGTGTTTTCTCTTCTCTTATTTACAAAGATCAGCTCTACCAACCAAAGGATCTGCAGTCTCCTCCCCACCTGTCCAGCCAGGTTGCCCTGCTTGCAAAAGATTTAAGCTGCAGAGTTCTTGGCGCTCTCTGAACTTGGTTGTTTGCTTGCAGACCTTTCATTATCCAAAGTGGTAACAACAGTGCTTTTTTTGTAAAAGAAAAAGGTGCCGGAACTCACACATGTCATACAACCCGCCTTGCCTACCCTACAAGGTTCCATCCAAAAAAGGTGCCGGAACTCCGTTCTGAGCGTTCTATGAGAAAAAAAAGCCCTGGGTAACATTGTCAGTGCTACTGATGATGTTAACTAATTGGGGAGTAAAATGTATGCAAGCAAACAACCAAGCTCAGAGAGCACCAAAGACGCCACAATTCAACCCTGAACTACAAATATTCTCTTCTTTTGGAGGATTTGTGTGCATTTGCAGTTAGCAAACAAATGAGGAGCAGGAGTTCTATGCACACACAAAATACTATATCTCCTAGCTCAGTTCCAAACTATTTTAAAAAAAACTTTGCAAAAAGCTAGCTATAAAGGTGCACATTTGTACTTTTCTATATTCTAAAAATGAACATACAATGTAGTATATATAATAAACTGCTTGAATTGGCAAGCCTATTGTTGCCAATTCTTGAGTGCAATTTGGCTGAGTCTAATGAAGATATTACTGAGCTATGGATTTTCTCTGAATTACAACTTATTTTTAAATACATAACTTTGTTACATAACTGTGTGATTGTCAGAGGTTTCAGAAGACTTGTTAGTCCTCCAAAGAAGTGAATCATGAAGACAATTAATTACACAAACTGTGTGCTCCTGCAGCATGGAACTGTCAGATGTGGAAATGAAATTCTAGTGGTGGCAACTTCTGACAATCCCCAAAGCATCAACCCTCATACTTTAAAAGGGATTTCTGCCTATAGATAAGTGCAAAAGGAGAGCCTAAATATATGATTAGTCAATGCTTGACTTACTAAGAGTTATAGCTTGCTGTCTTGACATTCCTACATGAAGGAGTTCAAAAAGAAAACAAGGTGGCTCTTTTCAGGCTGAAAAAGATAACAATAACAATAATAGAATTGGAAGAGACCTTTGAGGTCTTCTAGTCCAACCCCCTGCTCAAGCAGGAAATCCAGTGGTGGGATTCAGCCAGTTCGCAACCAGTTCGGCAGAACCGATAGCTAATTATTTGTTGCCCAGGCCCAGAATGGACTTCTGGAAGCAACATCCACACAGAGAACTGGTTGTTCATATATTTCAGGGGTGTCAAACTCAATTTCATTGAGGGCCGCATCAGCATTGCAGTTGCCCTCAGGGGGCCGGGTGGGTATGGCCTGGGTGGGCATGGTCTATTGGGTGGGTGTGGCTAAAGTGTGTATGGCCTACTGGGTGGGCATGGCCAACTCTACATTGTTCGCATCAAGGGTGCCTATGGGGGCCTGGGCAGGAGTGGGACAGATCTGAGGGTCTCTGGCAGAAGGAGGGTCTCTGGGCCAGGATGGCTTCGTGGGCCACATGAAACCACTTCGTGGGCCGGATCTGACCCCGGGCCTTGTGTTTGACATGTCTGATATATTTGAATCCCACCACTGAGGAAATCCTATACCACGTCAGACAAATGGTTGTCCAGTCTCTTCTTAAAAACCTCCAGTGTTGGAGCATTCACAACTTCTGGAGGCAGGTTGTTCCACTGATTAATTGTTCTAACTGTCAGGAAATTTCTCCTTAGTTCTAGGTTGCTTCTCTCCTTGATTAGTTTCCAATCCATTGCATCTTGTCCTGCCTTCAGGTGCTTTTGGAGAATAGCTTGACTCCCTCTTCTTTGTGGCAACCTGTGAGATATTGGAACACTGCTATCATGTCACCCCTAGTCCTTCTCTTCATTAAACTAGACATAACCAATTCCAGCAACTGTTATTTATACGTTTTAGCCTCCAGTCCTCTAATCATCTTTGTTGCTCTTCTCTGTACTCTTTCTAGAGTCTCAACATATTTTTCACATTGTGGCAACCAAAACTGGATGCAGTATACAGTAAGTGTGGCCTTACCAAGGCGTTATAAGGTGGTATTAACACTTCACATGATCTTGATTCTATCCCTCTGTTAATGCTGCCTAGCACTGTGTTGGCTTTTTGGCAGCTGCAGCACACTGGTGGCTCATATTTAAGTGATTGTCCACTAGGACTTTGAGATCCCTTTCACAGTTACTACTAATGAGCAAGGTACCACCTATACTGTACCTGTGTGCATTTGGTTTTTCTTGCGTAAATGTAGAACCTTACTTTTTTCACAATTGAATTTCATTTTGTTAGATAGCGCCCAATGTTCAAGTTGTCAAGATCCTTCTGTATCTTAAGCCTATCTTCTGGAGTGTTGGCTATTCCTTCCAGCTTGGTGTCATCTGCAAATTTAATGAGTTCCCCATCTATCCCCTCATCCAAATCATTGATGAAGATGTTGAAAAGCACTGGGCCCAGACCAGAGCCTTGGGGCACCCCACTACTCACTTCCTTCCATGTAGATGCAGTTCCGTTGAGGACCACATGCTGAATACAGCCAGTCAGCCAGCTATGAAGATATACAGAAGAGTTTTTGAACCTATTTTATTCATGCCGCCAATTCCTCTTGAATAACTTACCTTACTTACTTTCACATAAAGAAAATGATTATATAATAAAAGGATGAAGGAGTTAAGAATATAATATGAGAAAGGGCTCATTACTTTCTTCTCACTTCTGGATTTCAAATTATTGCCCTCAATTATAACTGCTAGACCCCGCCCTCCTAAAAAATATAACTATTATGTGATATCCAGATTAGAGAAGCTTTATATTCTACTTTACAATGAGCAGTCCATTTTCATTGACAAAAGGAGTATATGTTTTAACATAAAAATATGTGTTGGAAAGCATAAAGATTAATGAAGAAGAGGAAGGGGGTAGAAATTGTCCATCAAGAGTCATTAGTTGGAAAACAATTTGCCAGTCACAATGTTACTACTATAAGGAGAGATATTTTAATTTCTATGTAAATCATTGTAATTATTTTTACAGGTGCATCTAGAGTTAAAATCAGCATATTCTAATATACATATACATATATTCTATTAATCATTTTTCAGTGTTGCATTTTTTGTGGCTGCGATGACCACCCATTGAATACTATCCATCTACTCCTCTAGCTTGAAACTAAACTTCTTAGGTAAGCACTGAAATTTATATTTCTATCAATTAATAGCAACAGAGCCTTTTCTTCAATTTATCGGCATCTTAATTTCTAGCTTATCCTCATCATTCTTAATCTCTATTTGTCCTGCACATTTCTGTTGAGCATTCTATAATGAAAGCATCTTTTTTACATTTGAAATGTCCCTATGGGTAAAAGACAGAAATATAATTCTTCAAACTTGGCAACTGTGGACTGCAACTCCCAGAATTCCTCAGCCAGCATATTATTAAGCACACTATTAAGGAATAATAGTATGGTCAGCTTTCTGAGGCCTGACAATATTCTCATCCTCAGATTTTGACCCAGTTTAAATTTCACACACGATGCTAAAATCAACGAGGGTTAGGGTTAGGTTGGAATCACTTCTCATGGTTCTAACTTGCTATTCGAGTCCAATCTAAAAAACTCAAAACATGGATTGTGGTGCAAGCACAATTAGATTGTAATCATCAAAGAGAGAGTATGCCTGATAAAGGTGTTCCTGGCTGAAACTCCCATGAAAGATTCTAGCACTTAAATGGGAGTAACAATCATGGTTTATAAATCATAATAACTGGGTTTGCATAGCAAACAATCCATGTTATAGTTTACTGAAGTATGAATCCAGCCAGTATTATAGAAGCTCTGTTTGCATGGCTTGCTTATCCATTAACTCAATTTTCTGACTCCACGCAGCACAGTAAAGAACTAACCATGTGGGTTGGACTCACATAACATGCTAGGCTAAAACTTACACAAATGCAACAGATTTAAAATTCCCTGATGGCCTTCACTATAGCAGGCAGTAAAGTGCCCAGAATACATTTCACTCCATCTCAAAGTGAAGTTAGGCAGATTTGATTATTTATTTAGCATTATAGTTCTGGTTTACAAATTTCTTGCCCATTTAAGTGAAGTCAAATTTTCACCACTATCATCTGAAATCAGCTTGGTCTTCCAATGTGTTTTTCCTTCACATATGATTTTCTCTGTTCCCAACAGAGACATACAGGAAGAAGTCAAACAAGTACAGTGTAGGAAATGGTTTGATGTATTGTGAAGATACAATGTCTGTATTGGTGACAGGGATGCCATACTATTTAAAATACACACTATTTAAAACCCAAGTTAAACTATTTTAAGAAGGTTGGCAATTGATTGCTAAAAATATTGCTAAAATTTGTTTTCCACAGATCTAAAAAAATATTCACATGTGCTTGCATTTTTATACCATAGAGAAACTGGAGTTTAGAATTCAAAAGCACTATGCTGTAGCAATTCCTAACAGTTAAAAATGAAAAACAAAGGATAACAAAGGCAAGGTATATAAGGTGAATTTCTTTTAGCTATGCATGTCTCTTCAGGTAATTACAGGGTGAGGCTTCCTGTCCCTTCTTCCCATCAAAGGGAGCTGGTCATGAATTCTTTTGTGCAACAGGAATGACTTCATCTGAAAAACAGTGTTTCATCTCACTTCAGTTCTGGGTCTTCCGATTGCTCTTTCAATCCACACTAAGGAGGCATCTGATGATTCAGCCTTTAAAATTCAATCTCTGATATCTCACTTGAATAATTTTTCATAATCACAAATTTAATTCTTTTTTTTTAATTGAAAAGTTTTACAATACATTTTATCTTTAACAATCCCTCCCCCCTCCCTCCACCCAACCCTTCCTAACCCTCCCTAACCCTCCCCCCTTCCCTCCTCCCCCCTCCCCGAATTTAATTCTTGCCACCAGAGATTATTCAAAAGTCAGATGTCACCTGCAAAATAATGATTACCTTCAATACATTATTATAAATTTTTGCTCTGTCCCCAAACTAGCATAGGCACAGGCCATTTGAACAGGGATGATTCCATATTTTTTGTGACATAGTTACAAGAGCAGAAGGACATGTACATTATGTTTTGCTACAAGAACATAAGCAGTGCACTGCTGGATTGGACCTCTGGCCCATTCCCATCCAGCAGTCTGTCCTCATAATGACCAACTGCACAAGAAACCCAATTGGTCATCATACGCCAGGGATGTCAAACTGCCGGCCCGTCATCCAGAAGCCACGCCCACCCCATTGCCGGCAATGGCAAAACAGTCCCGATATGTCTTGCAACGTCACATGACGTCATGAGTTTGACATGTCTGTCGTAGGCAGTCACATGGCAACCAAGGCTAATAGGATTGATTCCCATGACTTCAATGAATTGGTCCAATTATTTGCCTTAACCACTAGAACAAACTAGCTCTCTCGGGAGTGGACCTTGTAAGGGTCAGCAGCTACCCGAAGAACTTGAGGTTCCAAGAGGGCAGGAGACTCAAGCGGAGGCTTCCGAGAGAAACAGAACTTTATTTGGCCAAGTGAAGTTGCTGAGTGGAACACTATCTGAAGCACTGGCAGCTGCGTACAGAAGTGCCACACACTGGTCAGTTAGGCATTTCTTTATATAGGCAGGCAATAACCAATCACAAAGACACAGATGTTAGTACACATATTATCAGACAATCACATTTTACTCCTTTCCCACTCTTTTCCTTGTCTCTGGGTCTGTGTTCTTCCTGCCTTCACAAAATGCCGTCCCTAACGCAAGCATAATTTACAGAAGCAAAATGGCGATAATTAGGCTAACAACAAGAATAGCCTTTTGTACAATCCTTATAACCTCTTTGACATATCTTTCTAAATCACTCTCCCAGTAGAGGTGCTTGGTAGTGATGTTATATTCTTTTGGAGACCAGGAAAAGATATTTTTATTGCCTTAGCTCTTTTAATATTAAACATGCATATGCTTCGTTCTAGCTCTACTTTGATGAAAGATAAGATTACAGCATACCGAAAAGTCAGACTTAAGAAGAAAGGTTAAACCAAAGGGAAGATAATCCAGCGTAAGTAAACAATAACATACAGGCTCAACTTGCACAAATAGTTCTGGCTGTGCAATCCTAATAAAATACCTGTGCAGATTCTCAGTCTCCCAGGTCATCGTTGTCTCAAAGGTGCTTTTTCGAAAGGCAACTGGACTGTTTTTTCCCTTGAGAAGGAAGAAGACATTTCACTTCTCATCCAAGAAGCTTCATCGGTTCTGGCAGGATGGTGGGGGCAATGGCAGGATTAGTTCTGACAGGATGGGGGTGGGTTGGAAGGAACTTACTTCTTTGCAGTCAACTGGTTGTGCTAATGATCCTGTCAAAACTAATCCTGCCATCGCCACCATCCTGCCAGAACCGATGAAGCTTCTTGGTTGAGAAGCGAAATGTTTTCTTCTTTCTCAAGGGAAAAAAAAGTCCGGTTGCCTTTTGAAAAAGCATTTTTGAGACAATGGCAATAAAAATGTTGATTCTCCTGCTGATCTCAAGACGCAGATTTTTTTTAAAAGGTCAGTTCTTCTGATCTAGCAGGTTGAGTATGTACTTTTATTCTGTTGAGGACAGAACATTAAATCAAGAGAAAAAATTCTCTGGTAAATAGATATTTAGGTGAATGGGCAACTTGTATTAATCCCCTTAAACAGAAGATCCCTGATTTTTTTTTGGAGGTTTCTATCTAGAGCACTTAAAAAAATGCCTTTGGTCCCAGCATTAACAGAAACAGCCACTAATAGCCACATTGGCATCTGTACATTATCTTGCTCCAGAGGGGTATGTCCTGCACTGAAACTTTTAAAGGATTTGGCTGTTATTTTTTATTTGTTTTATTGCACATTTTCATTAATCTGGCTGCTTATTTTTTCACTTTAATTTTTTATGGAAATTGTTGTCGATCAGAAGGTTGGCAGTTTGGTGGGTCGAATCCCAAGTGCCGCGTAGCAGAGTGAGCGCCTGTTACTCGTCCCAGCTTCTGCCAACCTAGCAGTTCGAAAGCACGTACAAATGCAAGTAGAAAAATAGGGACCACTACGGTGGGAAGGTAATAGCGTTCCATGTGCCTTTGGCGTCTAGTCATGCCGGCCACATGACCATGGAAACGTCCTCGGACAAGCGCTGGCTCTTCAGCTTTGAAACGGAGATGAGCACCGGCCCCTAGAGTCGGAAACGACTAGTATGCATGTGCGGGGGAACATTTAAGCCCCCTTTGCTGAGTTGTAGTATCATGTTTGTTTTAAAAAATAAATATATACAAGATCTGAAACTTAAATATTGATCTCTCTTCATCAGACTATGGCATCTTCCATTCTGCCTGTCTCTGTCAGACAGCCACAAAATTATCAAAGAGACTCTGCTCCAGATATTCCTGCCAATTAAGGGATTTCTTAGGAAGAGAGCCCTCTTGTGGTAGTATCTGAGCTGTGAATTCAAGTTATTTGCAAGACCAGGCTTCTTAATGCTGGGCCTACGTTACAGCTTGAAGTAAAAATCATTTCTTTTTTATTTCCATATAAACCTGTTCCTGCTTTCTGCCAGGCAGTCTTATTTTTTCAAAGCTGAAAACCTGGTGTTATGAAGTTATAGTTTACTTTGTTATCTTTTAATTATTTTTTAATTTTGTGGCCATTTTGAAAATGTACTTTGGTGTATATAGTTGTGGGAAGTGACTGGTTGCTGCTGAAGGAAATGAAAACACATTTGCAATTGAAAACAACTATGGAATATGTTGTGTCTGTAGATTAATTAAAAGGGGCCTTTCTGGAAGCGGGAAGCTCTGAGTGCAATTATTGGCTGATGCAACTTAGGCGGGAGTTTCCGGGCTGGGGATTGGCCACTGTTTGAATGTAGCTAACTATATAAGGGGGAGTTAAACGGTTAATTGCCAGTTGACTTATGCTTGTGTTAACAAACGTTCTTGCATTAAACCTCACGGTGTGATCGTCTATTCGAACCTAACAATTGGCGATGAGGGTGGGATAGACGACAGATCGGTGAAGGAACAGCGGAATCAGCTGTGCGCGAGGCGGGAAAATTCGAACGCAGTCAACCGAAGTACAACGCTGCCAAAAAATTCACAATGGCACAAGTTGGTTCATTGAAAGAGTTTGACCCGCGATTTCCAGAAGACTGGGAAGAATATGTAGGCCAGGTTGAAGGGTTCCTGTTAGTAAACGGCATTACGGACGACAGGAAGAAAGCCGCGGCTCTTCTGACCATTAGCGGGACGCCTGTGTATCGGATTGCCGTCGGCCTGTGTCAACCGCTGCCGGTCTCTAGCGTCTCGTATGCAGACTTGTTGGCAAAATTGAAGGTACACTTCACGCCAAAAAGGTCTGAATTATTTTGGAGACGGATTTTTGAAAAAAGGAATCAAAGACCTGGCGAATCGATTACACAGTTCGTGGCAGCGGTTAGAGAGGCGGCTTTGAGGTGCAAATATGACAACCTCGAGATCCGGATCCGAGATCGAGTGGTGCTCGGCTTGCGGGACGAGAATCTACAAAATCGAATCATCGCTAAGCCCACGGGAGATCTGCAGGAAGTCCTCGATGAACTATTAACGTATGAATCAACCGGAACGCGAGACCCCCCCCCCGAAACAGCATGGCTTCTGCAGCCGAAATCAACCTAGAAAGCCATGTGGACAGCGGGGAGGTGGACCAGCAATGGGAGGCCGACATAGCTGAGATCTCCAGACGATTTGGTAAGATGGCAGCCAGACCACCGCGGACCGAAGCTCCTGACCAGGCCCGAAGACAACAACCACAAGCGGCGCAAAGAGTGCCTCGAGACAGCCTGCCCAGATCTAGAGACCAGGACACCAGATGTGGTAGCTGTGGGGGCAACCACCCCAGATCAACATGCAGATTCCGCACAGCGAAATGCAGATCGTGTGGAAAGACCGGCCACATCCAGGCCATTTGCCGCAACCGGACGCGAGACAACCGAATCCACGAATTGGACGTCTGGGCCGAAGGTAAGGTAACCCCCCGGGAGCCTGGCATAGAGACCCTTAGACCTAGGGCACAACAATCCAACCGCGGGGAGGGGGCGAGAGTCAACCACATAAGACAATAAAAAATAAATCACGTACTGAGGCCTAAATTAAAAATCGTAGTCCAGTTGCAAGGAATACCCTGCAAAATGGAGGTAGACTCAGGGGCCTCAGTATCAATAATTTCATGCAAAACCCTGAAGTACATTGAACGGGAAAGTGGTCACAAAATTCCGCTTAAACCGACAGGAATCCAGCTAGCCGATTTCCAAAAATCCCCCATAAGCATTAAGGGAAAAATCTCCATGAGGGTTAGTTATAAGGGGTTCAATGGATCATTGGACCTGCTAGTGACTGAGGGCCAAAGGACTAGCTTAGTAGGCCTTAATTGGTTCCCTGCTTTAGGAATTTGGGTAGGGGGAATAAATACAATTCAAAGTAAGACCCTCAAATCTGTTTGCGATGAATTCGCAGACGTATTTGATGGATCTTTAGGCAAATATAAAGGCCCCCCCATTAATTTTAATTTGGACCCCGCTGTAAAGCCGATTAGATTGAAGGCCCGGAGGGTGCCTTTTGCCCTTAAACAAAAAATCGAGGCCGAGCTTGATAAGCTTGTAGGCCAAGGCGTACTTGAACCGGTCGAGGGAGGCCTGTGGGAGACACCAATCGTCACACCCCTTAAACCTAATGGGGATGTGAGGATTTGTGCCGATTATAAAGCCACTCTAAATTTAGGAATGAAAAAACACGCTTACCCGGTTCCAACGGTGAAGCAGGTCCTCGCGACGATCCAGGACGGCGCCATCTTTGCCAAGCTCGACTTGGCGCAGGCGTATTTACAGCTTACCGTGTCTAAGGAAGCCGCCGAGGCCCAAACGATTGTAACCCACAAGGGGGCGTTTCGAGTTCACAGGGTTCAATTTGGAATTGCAGCAGCTCCAGGCATCTTTCAAGAGGTGATGGAGAGGACCTTAAAGGGCATACCTGGTGTATGCCCTTACTTTGATGATGTCCTGATTGCTGGAAAAACTGAAGAAATCTTAGCTGACCGACTGGAACAGGTACTGGGGAAATTTAGAGCTGCAGGACTTAAATTAAAAAGGGAAAAATGTTTTATAGGAGTTAAATCAACAGAATTTTTAGGGTTTAGAATTGATGAGAAGGGCATTCACCCAACAACTGAAAAAATTAAAGCAATTAAATTGGCACCTGAACCAAAGAATAAGGCTGAATTACAAGCCTTTTTAGGATTAGTCAATTTTTATCATACATTTTTGCCACATAAGGCTGCCATAGCTGAACCATTACATAGACTCTTAGAAAAGAAAACCCCTTGGCAATGGCAGGAAAAACATAGAATCAGTTTTCAAACGTTGAAGGACATTTTGTCTAGCCATTCCACTGTTACACACTTTATTGAAAATAAGCCAATTTATTTAGCGTGCGATGCTTCACCCTATGGTGTGGGTGCTGTCATTAGCCATATGGATGACAAGGGTCAACAAAAGCCAATTGCTTATTATTCGAGAACACTTACAAAAGCCGAAAGAAATTATGCCCAGATTGACAGGGAAGCCTTAGCAATAGTGGCAGGTGTAAAAAAGTTCCATGATTACCTTTATGGTAGGAACTTTACTATTTACACTGACCACAAACCCTTATTGGGTTTGTTCACCACGGATAAGCAGACACCTCAAATCATGTCCCCTAGGATGCTTAGGTGGTCCATATTCCTCTCAGCATACTCATTCTCCCTAAAACATAGACCTGGCAAGGAAATGGGCCATGCAGATGCCTTAAGCAGGTTGCCACTGACTGACACTGAGAGGGATCCTGCTCCAGTGGGCCAGATTCTGTAATTACATGAAATACCGGAGTGCCCATTGACTGCAAAGGACATTGCCATGGCCACTAAGAAAGATCTCACACTTAACAGAATTTCAGCATGGGTTCAGGGGTGATGGCCCAATAAGAATCCAGACCCCAAATTCACACCTTATTTTAGGAGAAAAGATGAATTATCATCTCATTTGGGATGCTTGTTGTGGGGCAGCCGAGTGGTGATTCCTGAGATTCATAGGAAGTCAGTATTAGCTGAATTACATGATGGCCACCCAGGAATAGTACGCATGAAGGCTCTAGCTAGAAGCCATTTGTGGTGGCCTGGGTTAGACACTGCAATTGAAGAGTGCGTAGCTGGTTGTTACCTATGTCAAAGATCTAGGCCGGAACAGGCTCACATTACTACACACAAATGGGAGGCGGCTAGGAATCCATGGTCACGTATCCATATTGATTTTGCTGGCCCATTTCAAGGCCTAACATTCCTAGTTGTGGTAGACAGTTTCTCCCGGTGGTTGGAGGTTGTGCCTGTTCAAACCATGTCATCAGCTAAAACAATTCAGGTTTTAAGGGGCCTCTTTGCCACCCATGGGTTACCTGACGTGATTGTCTCTGACAATGGGCCCCAATTCACCTCTGCTGAATTTCAGGATTTCCTCAAGGCCAATTGGATTAGGCACACGACTTCGGCACCCTTTCACCCGTCCACCAATGGCTTGGCTGAACGCAACGTCCGAACAACAAAAGACGCTCTGAAACGCATCATCCGCGGCAACTGGCAACAGAGATTGGCACAATTCCTTCTGTCACAGCATACTACACCCTGCACAGCCACAGGGAAGAGCCCGGCTGAGATGAGGTGGGGAAGAAGATTAACAACAAAGCTGGACAGACTTCACCCTGACAGACTACCCACAGAAGCTGAGGCGGCTATACCAACCCAGTCTCTCAACATTGGTGACTTAGTGTGGGCCAGGAATTATGGTCCGGGAGACAAATGGGTACCGGGAGTGGTCATCGATGTCACGGGGCCTTTGTCTTATTCTATTGAGGGGGAAGGGAATAGAGTAATGAAGAGACATATCGACCAATTAAGGAAAAGGGCCCCAGAAATTGATATTGTAAAAAATGATGTGGGCATATACACACAGGCTCAAGATGTCATACTCAATCCTGACCGCCTGAGCTCGACAGTTACCAGGGACGGTGAGGGTGGAGTTGAAATACAAACCAGGCTACCCAACGTAGTGCCTCAGCTGGGCAATGATGACGGGGAGTTGATTCCAATGGGTAGCTCAAGTGCATCTCATAGAGGTCAACAACAACAAACTCAACAACAACAGAACACTAACATTGTGTCATCAGAGCCCTTGGCCCAAACATCTGGGACAGGTGCCAATAGCCAGACAGCAAATGAGACGGTTGCCAACAAGAGTAATAGATACCCCACCAGGGTTCACAAGCCACCATCATATCTGAGAGACTATGTTAATAAATAACATTAGTGGGGGGGAAGGGGTGTTGTGTCTGTAGATTAATTAAAAGGGGCCTTTCTGGAAGCGGGAAGCTCTGAGTGCAATTATTGGCTGATGCAACTTAGGCGGGAGTTTCTGGGCTGGGGATTGGCCACTGTTTGAATGTAGCTAACTATATAAGGGGGAGTTAAACGGTTAATTGCCAGTTGACTTATGCTTGTGTTAACAAACGTTCTTGCATTAAACCTCACAGTGTGATCGTCTATTCGAACCTAACAGAATATGCACTGCTATTCACAAGCCAGCTATAAGTGTACAAATGCTAATCAGTTTCTTACATTATTTTCTACCATGCATTTTCTATCATACTTGTTTGACCAGTTCTTCAAGGCTGTAAAATGCTTTTGACACAAACGGTCAAAAAGAAGTTGGGACTTGAGGATTAGATTTGATGTGATTGGAGAAATACTGTGGATTGTCAAAAGAAGTTGAAGGAGATATTAGAGCTGAAGATGACGCTGGAAATGTTTTCCTCTTGAGAATGCCTATCTTCTACACACCTGCATTTTTCTGGCTACACATTGTAAGCCAAACTCAGAAATGAATTCCGAGTCTGAAAGAAACAAAATCTCTATTAATCTTCACCTCTACTTTTCCTATTTTATCAGCATCTACATTCTCAAAGTAAGGCCTCACAGACCGACTGATCTGAACAATAGCACAAACATCAAAGCCAGGGTAGAACATATAATGTTAAAACAACAAGAAAAGCTGTTATGGAAAAAAATTAAGAATCTGTAGGATATCAGATCTTTTGCCACTTTTTAGAAGGAATTGTCAAATTGGGTGATGCAGTTCACAATTGCCAATATAAATCTGTCTGCAAACGTGATAAAGCCCAGTTCATTAACTTAATTTAAGTTGTCTTCACTAACTTAATCTAAGCCAGTTTTTTTCAGACTTGGTAACTTTAAGAACTCACATAATTAGAATTGGATGGAAATTCTGGGGATTGATATCCATAGATCTTAGAATTAGAAAAACACCAACCTAAGCTGTAACAGCAACTATAGTAGTCCTTAACATACAACCACAATTGAGCCCAAAATTTCTGTTGCTAAGCGAGACAGTTGTTGTGAATTTTGCCCCATTTTATGACCTTTCTTGCCACAGTCGTTAAGTGAATCATTGCAATTATTATGTTAGTAACACAGTTGTTCAGTGAATCTGGCTTCCCTATTGAGTTTGCTTCTTAGAAGGTAGCAGTGTCCCGAGGTCACTGCAACCGTCACTGCAACCATCACAAACTGTCAGTTGTCAAGTGTCTGAATTTTGATCATATGACCATGGGGACCCTGCAACGGTTGTAAAACAGTGAAAAACAGTCATAAGTCTCTTTTTTTCAGTGCTATTGTAACTTCAAATAGTCAGTAACTGAACTGCTGTAAATCGAGGTTTGTCCAGTCTTGAAAAACTAAGTAGGGCTAGATTTGGTTAGTACTTTCAGGAAGAGTGCCGGGCAATATCAAGTCTCAATATTGAGAAGAGAATATTTGTAGCTCAGGGCTAGAGTCCTTTGTGCTCTATGAGCTTGGTTGATTTCTTACAGATGTTTCATTACCAAACTGGATAATATCATAAGTGGCTGTAGGGAGTTGGGCTTGCTCTCGTTTTATATACTAATGGCTTGCCCTGTTAGTGGGAGTTGTGTTGGTGAGAGTTGTGCTGGAGGTTCATTTATTAGGCTGTTGTTTACTGTTAGCTTGTTTGTCTGATTGGGGTATTTCTTGATTCCTAATCTAGTATTAATCTTAGTGTTAATCTCCGCTCCTTTAGGTGTTGATTGCTGGTGAGGAGGTATTTTGGTCTGTTTGATTCCTTTTTGGGTTTTTTATTGTTTCTTTTGAATGGCATGTAGATGTTGATGGCCGATTTGTCTAAGTGCCAGGCTTCCAGGAATTCTCTGATGTTTTTGGACTTGGCTTAATCTTGGATGCTCACAGTTTCCCAAATAAAACTATGGTTGAATCTGTCCATGTGTTATGAAATTAAGTTTTCAAAATGTCTTCTGACTGCTAGTTGGTATTCATGGATGCTCTCTGCTAGTCTTCTCCCTGATTGTCCTACACAGTGGCTATTTGCAGTTCTTACACTGTATGTTCTAGATCAGTGGCTCCCAAGCTTTTCTATACCCCGCTCCCCTAGAATACCCCGCTCCCCTAGAATGCTTCTGATATATTCTCGCACCCCTTACAAAATTTTGAAATAATGAATTATGCATATACACTTTAATTTTGAAACTTCTAAACCCAAGTTTTCGCAACCCCTGGAATATCGTCCCTGTTTGGGAACCCCTGTTCTAGATGATTCCTGTTTTTCTTTTGGGGCTGGTGGGTTTTTGCCAGGAACAGCAGTGCTTTATTGTTTTCTTCTTCCCTTGTGAATGTTCTTGTCATACTTTACAAAACTCAGTATAATTATTGTTGATTCCTCTGAAGGTTTATTTATTGGTTTCCTGGGGGATTTCAATTATTTGCTCATTGATTTAATCTTTGTGATATAGTTTTAGTGTTGTAATGTGCTTAAATGTATAAGTAAATGATTAACTTTCCAAATAGTTTCCACATTATAAAGTTTCCATTATTTCCCAATACAGAATCATGAATTAAAATTTTGCCATTTTTATGTGAAACTTAAAACTTGCTGCCTGTTGAAATATTTATTGTACCTTTGGAAATTATCCAAACCTGGTAATATTTACTTTACTACAATGCTAGAAATTGTGCTAGCATTACTAGATCTATTTATCCTGCAATTCACTGAATCTGAGACAATTTGAATGAATCTCTTTGTTCATATCTGATTGCATTGAGATTCTTGCCAAATTCATAAGTTAGCATAGAAGGTTGTCCTTTAATTCATCTAAGTCACAATTACATGCAAAGGACAAAAGTTTCAGTGAGGAAATTAATACAGTTGCAGATCAGCTGTTGATAGACATAAATTAATGCCAGTGTGTGGGGGGGAGGGGGTTATTAGTCCTTTAAATTGATTAACACAATCGTAACTTCTTAAAGCAGAAAAGAAATTCAGTTTCTGCAGAGCTGAAAGTCTGGGAAGAAAAGTCATTTTATTGCCCTAAATTCAGATATGTAGAATAATTTCAGCCATATGGGTTCATGTATTAATTTGGAGAAACGCAAAGCAATAAAGGAGAATGTAAACTCTAACATTATTTTGTAAGATTGTCATCTGAACTATCCATTTTAAGGGCTGGCTCAGCCTTTGAGGAACATACTGAAGGCCTTATCACAAGAGGGGAGGGAATAAAGAGATTGTACACCTAAAATGAAAAAAAATGATCTTTCAGGAATGAAGTATCTAGGAAGTCTCAATGTCATGGTTTCTTAAGCACCCACATTGCAATCAATCGCCTTGCCTCCATGTGCATTTTAACAGACGATTGGTATAACTGAAAGAAAAAATGAATGTGGGTGCTTAAGAAACCATGAAATTGATTATGAGATCAGCATAAGGAGACAGAAGCCCTTCCACAGATATCAACCTGAAATGGTAACTTTACTAACCATTTGGCTTGGTCTCTGCAAAGCCTTTCCATACCCTGTGAAGGCCCAAACACTTCTTTGATAAGGAGTGACAATGGGAGGCATACTAGAATGTGTATGATGCAGATGTGAACCTCAATCCAGTTATGCCACCCCAGGAATGTCCATGGACTGCCTAAAGCAACAGATTTTTTCTGAGGAATGAACAATGGTACGTAATTTTTAAAGTGACTTAATTTTTTTTTGATAAGTTGCTAAAAATCAGAAGCATAAGGCCCTAATTTTTTTGTAGCAGAGAAGCAGAGCACAAGTTCATTATATTATTTTCTTCATATACTTTAATACTTTTTAAATATTCATATTACTCCACTAATCATAGTCCTCAGGAACACAATAACCTTCCATATCAACTCTCCATGGCTTATTCATAAAACAAACCAGCTCCACCATCTTATTTAACTGCATTGTGACTGCTTGTTCTTGCAAAGTATAGCTTTGCCCTTCCTCAATATTCCAGAGTTGATTTTTGTAGCCCAGCTGATGTACAGTGGAAAACATTTTTGGCCAATGTCTTTTTCAGACCTTTCCCATCATGCTCTTTGGGCTCATTTTTGCTGGTGGGGAGGACGATAGCCAGATGTTCTGTGCTCTTTCCAATCATACTCATCATGGCTTTCCCTAAAAACCAAAACAGAAAATTTAGCCAGCGTTGACCAAAAGGTGGCTATGCCAATCAGGAGAGTTGGGAACTGCAAGCAAAGTAACCAAGTTTTGACATATGAGACAGACATATGAAGGTATTTTCCAACAACTTCCCTTTTCAATTCACCCCTTCTTCTCCTCACAGTGCTTACCTGGGAGATTCCCCATTTCTTGGGAGAATCATTTTAATGCTACAGGAGGCTGCTACCCTAAAGAGAATTCCTCATAGGATCCAAGAGCTAGGGTTTGTATCTTTAACACTATACTTTTTTTAAAAAAAAATCCCATTTATATCCCGCCCTTCTCCGAAGACTCAGGGCGGCTTACAATCTAAGCACAAATCAATGTGCTTAGCAATAGCCTTCATTCTATGTAGATGCCTGCTTATTAGGGCTTTCGGGGGGCCCCAAGCGGCATTATTACAAAGTCAGCTTATTGCCCCCAACAATCTGGGTCCTCATTTTACCTACCTCGGAAGGATGGAAGGCTGAGTCAACCTTGAGCCTGGTGGGATGCGAACCTGCACTAATTGCAGGCAGCTGGTGTTACTTAAGGAGGCATTAGCCCACTGCTCCACCAAGGCTGTTGCAATTATGCTGATTCATTTATGATATCTTCAGTTCAAGAGCTTTGTTTCAGTCTTTCTGTTTCCTAAAGAAATAGCAAGGGAAGCTGTGTTTTACCCAATGACAACTTTGCCCGTTACCTGAAGCAGCGCTGGCAATAGAGGTCATCATCACAGCTGTGGCAGCGCACAGTGGCGTCTTCATTGCAGATACAGCACCAGGGTAATTCTTCCTCATCACTGTCCGGTGTTTTGGTAGGCCCAATTAGATGTTTAGCAGCAACTGAAGCTTGTGCCTAACGGAGGAGATACAATAATGCAACCACGTTATGAAAAATCCATAATAAGAGTTCCTGCTTGTTTTAAAAGATAGGTGTGGAAATAGGCATCACTGTCGTAATTCCATACATTTCCTCTAAATCTATTCATCAGTGAAACCCAAAATGTATCTCTGAAGTAGCTATTTGTGTAACGTTAGTGGGAATTTTGCATGATGTTCTAATTTCACATTTTATTCCATTCAAAAACAAATGCACTATGGATCTGGAGACCAAAAAAAAAAATATCGGATGGTAGGATGGAGAAAGATGAGCAGGGCGCTTAGAGGGTATAGGCTAAGAACCCAAAATCAGAGGCAAGAACAACTGAGAGTTCAGGAACTCTGCTTTCTAAAGCTATGTTTACCTACTCAGAGGTAATCTAGCCAAATGCTGTGTAAGATTGCAGCCTAAAGTATTTCAACTGTATGATAAGCAAATACCCAAACTTGATAACTTAAGACTGGAAAAACAATGAGCGTTCTGAGCCAGGATGCCTTGGTTCAAGGCTGGCATCTCTCTACATAGCCTCCCTCCAATGAAGTTGTAGGATTACTAGAATACCTGTAATAATTCTTTGGATAACTGAAATGTACCAGTTTTTAATGCCTGGAAATACAAAAATGTATTCTCGTTCACTTTCCCTTGCTTATGTGAAAATCAACTCTACTGTCCCAAGCCTGGATGGCTGCTGGCAATTAAGAAACTACCCAGCCCTTTACAAAATGATGGATAAGTATAAAGCTTGGGGCAAGTTGGCCCTGGAGAAACCATTTGTCTTTCAGTTTCAGAATAAGAACCACAGGTGTTTGCTCTTTGGCCTAGCATCTGGAGACAGTTGATAATCCTAAAGAAACACAATTTGAGGGATCTGACTAATTTTTGTTGGCCCTTAGCTGCAGTCCTGAAGATGCTAGCTTCACAATGCTATGCACGTATGTATCTAGGGGTGTTGCTCACCTTGGTTTTCTCAGTGGAATGCGACTGCACAGTTGCAGACTGATTTGGGGAAATATTGAAACCACTTGCTTCATCCAGAGCTGCCTCCTCAGTAAGCTGGTAACAAAAAAATAGCATATATCTTATTATTTATATCTAAATAATAAACTTATTTATTAAATTTATTTGCCATTCATCCCTCTTTCAAGTAACAAGTACTCTCAGAGGCTGCTTCCTTCTACTCTTAATTTTCAGTGTAGCAAGTTACCATCTAAATAAGCACTGAGTTTCTAATCCTTACTTAGCTGCAAAACCTATAAAGCAAAGTTTTATCTTCTGAACCCACTTAGAAGGTTAAAAAGGTTAATACATGGGAAAAATCAAGCTTGGGTGTGAAGTAAAAGATTATCAGATTAACCCTGCAGCTGTAAGATACCTGTTTCAAAACTCTCTGGATGGCTTCCTCCTCTTCTTCATCACTATTGGGGAGTTTGTAATCATCCAAAGTAACTGTTGAAGAAAGAAAAATAAAACTGAAGATGTAATCATGATTTCATAAAGGTAGCTTTTTGCTATTTCATGTTACTGCAAACATCCATGCTGTACAACATACTGTCTTGCCTTCCATAAATTCTCCCATACATTAATTTAGGCCTTCCATAAATTATTCCCATTGCGGTGGGATTAATTTGACCCTTAATCTTTGAAGTCCTTATAAAGCAGAAGAGAGGATAAGTGACAGCCCAACGTCTATCACTTCTGATCTGGAAGGTCCTGAAAGATCCACAAGTAATCTCCATTCCATCATCTGATAAACAAGCAATATTCTTTGGTCTCTCAAGGCAGCCAGTAGGCCATCCTCCTCATCTTTGTTCTCCTTGGTCCTTTTCTCAAAAATACATCCGTTTCTCCTCAGTAATTGATCTGTTCTCCTTCAGCCTCAAATGTGCTTTGTTAAGTTTGCTTTCTGGGAGGATTCAGGAGTTGTCTATCACTTCTGACACCCCCTTCTCAAAGCCAGTGTGATTTCTAAAGCATCAGAGGGTTGTCTTTTTCCACTGCCAGTGCTAATCCAACTTATTAATGCTGGCAGCTCACTGTACGTGTGTCATTCACAGCACTTTATCTGCAATATAACAATTCATTATTATGTATTAATTAAAAAAAAACCTTCATAAACTGATTTCTACATATTAGTTTCTACTAAAAGAAAAAGGCCAGCCTTAGTTATTTTTAGTTCCTTGGCTTCATGAGAGATAAGAGGCTAGTGTGCTGCTGATATGCCAGTGGGACAATCATACAGGCAATACTACCAGTAGCGGTTAATATTGAAGTGAGGTTGTTTTAAGAGAAGTATACTTGAGATGTAAAAATGGATAAACTTTGAAGTGGCAGGGGCCTCTACAAAACCTCCTGTGAAGGATTAACCCAATATCAGAACCTCCCATTTGAAAGTCGTATGTAGACATATCCTATAGACCAGGGGTGTAAAACTGCCAGCCCGCAGGCCGGATGCCTTACCGGGAAGCCACACCCACCCCATTGCTGGCAATGGCGAAAAAGCTCTGATACGTTGCGCGACGTCACATGACATCGCGAGTTTGACATGTCTGCTATAGACAATAACAGCAGTGAACCAATCAGTTGTGCCACAATGGTTAGGCTGATATTTCATCAGGATAAGTGCAGAAATCACAACCGAGATTTTGAAAAGCAAAAACAAAAGGACTCAAAGGCCCATCAGCTGCTCAGCAGTGCCATATGCTGGTGCCAGGCTTGGAGAAAGAAACCCCATGAATGTACCCTGTTCGTCTAGCCCGCTGGAACAAAGACAGCCTTGGTTTCACAGCTTTGCTTGTGGGAAAAAAACCACAAAGTATTCTTGTTAACATCTCTTCCTACCTATCAACACCTATTAATTGCTTGCTTTTAAAAGAATCAAAATCCTAGCACCAGGAAATAGAAGTTCTTCTGAGAACTATGACTTGGATATTTTCCCATTACCCAACCAAGATTGGTTTCGAATAAACTAAAGTCTTCCTCAGCTGATGTGAATATTGCTTGCTCCATACCGGTCTCAGGATCTTTGCCTTTTAAAACTGCCAGTCGCTTGGCCACTTCCAAAATCTTCTCCTCTCTGGTGTTTTCCTCCCTGAGTTCAGCAGCGGCCTGTGCCAATAGTTTAGTTTTCTCCTCCTCCAATTGCCTAAGAGACAGATCTGAGATGCCTGCGGTACCATCTGTTTGATTTAAATCGTTCCAATTCTGTGTCCTCACTTCTGAAACAGCAAAAACCTAGAGTGAATTCACAGCTGCACCACAATCACTCAGTCATTACAATAATTTGCCAAAAAATAAAACACGTCACAGCCTTAACACCCTTGGTCAAGAACAGCAGTGGGGGGAGCACTTTGTTGTATGAGATTTCAGGACCTACTTGCTTCCATTTCTACATCAAAAATAAGAATCCACGTTAAGGCTAAAGAGAAACCTTGAGATGTAATTGTGAAGCCTCCACTCTCATCAATGGTGACTTCTTCGGCCATCTGGTTCAGCAAGTCATTTGACTGCTCAACCTGGGTCTTGCTGCTGGAGACCTGGTGTACCTGACCAAAGCAAGAGAAGTATAGGAAATTACATGTAATTAAATGAAATGAAATACAGTTAAAATAACGACTCCCCCTATATTAATGATTTTCCTTTCTGTCCCATTTAAACATTGCAATCTGGAGGCAAATTGAAATGGCCAGGTAATTTTCAATCATTTTCTCTGGCTAGAAAAAACTCTGGAAAAGGTCTGTTTTTAAGCAACGGTAGCTTACGGGTCTGGGGGCTGCAGATGGAAGTGTTCTGCCTTGCAAGGCTGCCAAACGGTCCTCCATCTCTTGGGCTGTCGGAACGGGTCTTCCAGAGTCAGATTTCAGGGCCGCCAGCCTAGATTCTATCTCCCCCTGGGATGGAATAGACTCTGCACAATTTAAAAGCAGATTTATTTGCTAATAGTGACCGAAAGAAGCATAAAATTATTTCTATACATAAAAAAACAATGGCAAAATGGCACATTTTAAAATGCAGAAACTGGCAGTGTCGATTCAGGGTTATGGAACTATCAATACCGGCCTCACCACGCACCCATCAAAAATCATCTCGGTTAAATAGCAAGTTGCTCAGAAAAGGGCACCTAATCTTTTTTTCCATGAACAGAAAAATTACTGCACTGTTCTCTCCACTCCCCCTGCACTGATGATGCTACTCAGCCCAGTAATAAAACATCTGCAGAACAAAATGCAAACTTTAAACAATAGCAAGAACCCAACATTAAGCACTTCTAGACCAAAATTTAAGGGGTGGGGGGTGGGGGGAAAGGAAGAAATATATGTATCTATTCTAACATGATCAGTGTTAATCTACTATGGAAACAAAAACTGAGGAATTGGTGTTCACGTTGCCTTCTTTTAGAAACTGTTTCCAGAGCGTAAGTAAGACAGCTTCTCTGTTTGCATGTGTAAACCGAACATCAAGAATTTTCTTCTTGAACTCTGATTTATGGTCTACCTGCGGCAGACCCCAGCGTGAAAATATGAGCAACTCACTAGGCCTTGCTGCCTTCTTGAGCCTCTCCAGTCTGTCCATTAGAATCTTATCCTCTTTGGATAGCCCTCGATATCTGGAGTCGGTCTGACTCTGAGATTTCACCAAGCCTTTCCGAGGGCTCTGCATCTGGTTCTGCTTGGCTTCAAGAGCTGCAATCCGCCTGCAAAAAGAAGTCCTGTGTCAATTAACAGGATTACCAGAAATGCTTCTCTAAGACTTGATTCACGCACACACACACACACAGAGAGACACACACACACACAAACACACACTCTCACATACACAGAGATTAATTACTGGGGTGACAAATTACTGGGGTGAGCCTTGCAAGACATAAAAACAGAGAGATGTTTGCCAAATTCATTCATGTTTCACTGAAATAAAACAGCATTGACTCAGCAAGCAACCTACAAACACATGTGAATGGATCAGTCCTTACAGACAGGAATAACAATAGCAATAGCACTTAGAATTATATACCGCTCCATAATGCTTTACAGACACTTTGAGAGTTTACAAGGTCGGCAAATTGCCTCCAACATTCTAGGTCCTCGTTTTTATCGACCTGAGTCAACCTTGAGCTGGTCAGGATCAAACTCCTTACTGTGGGCAGAGTTAGCCTGCAATACTGCATTCTAATCACTGTTCCACCATATCACCATGAAAGTTCAGAAGGAAGATTGTATCAGGATTTGGCAATCACTTCTGCTACCCTCATTTTCCTGGATGTATAGATTGGCCAAAGTTAAAAATTTTACTCTTAAGCTGAAATCTCTTAGTTGCTAAACTCTGCTCCACTGCCATTAGAAGCCAATGGGCTTAACCTTGTTTGGTTCCTTCAGTTAAGCATTCGTAACAGATTCATTCCAGGTGACATCACAAATAGTGATTTTAATGCACATTTTTTCAGTATCACAATATTAAACTGTCATACATATCCTAGATATATGGTCCTCAGTGTATGCATATTATTCTTAGTTTTTCATATTATTGTCAATGTTTGTATCACTAGTGCTTGCTTCTTGATCAGGGGTTCTTGGATATTTTTTTTAAACTAACAAGATATTTAGTGAGAAAAGTCCTACTCTAGTTATTTTGAGAAAGGAATTACATTTTTTGAATTGTTAACATAAGGAATTTAAATCCCGCAACAAATAAAGGAATTTAACAAATAGCTATTAAATGGCTAAGGCCACTGGTGATTCATCATCACACACATGTACACTTTGCTTTACAAATATATAAAGATCATGAATCAAAACTAATTTTCTGATTATTGGAACTCACTTCTTATAGTTCTCTGGTGGAGACCATCTAGCTGAATTTGACTTAGATGGTCCGCTGAAAAGAAAAATAAGAATGTCATAAAATAGAGGCTAAAACTGCTACATTATAAAACGTATAAACCTATTTGGGACTAATTACCAGTGTTTTTGACTGAATCTGTCCCTCTAACACTTGGAAATCAGATTATGTGCAAAATAAATACATTAATAACCATTTGTACAATACATTAGTATTATATATAGCACAACCCAATCTACATTCAACAACCCCATCTACATTCCTTATGCGACACACAGTCAGGCACCTCAAGCATCATGAGATTTGATAGATTTTATGCAAACCCTCCCCTTCATGGATTACTGCCTTGTCATGGCAAAGGGGCTTGCGTAATTCAATGAAGCTATGAGCTATGTGCAGAGCTACCCAAGACGGACAGGTCATAGCAGAGAGTTCTGACAAAACGTGATCCACTGGAGAAGGAAGTGGCAACCCACTCCAGTACCTTTGCCATGAAAACCCTATGGACAGTACCAAAAGGCAAAAAGATATGATGCTGGAAGATGAGCCCCTCAGGTTGGAAGGCGTCCAATATGCTACTGGAGAAGAGCAGAGGGCTAGTATTAGTAGCACCAGAAAAAATGACCTAATGAGAAGGAAGGACTCACTGGAGAAGAGCCTAATGCTGGGAAAGATTGAGGACAATAGAAGAAGGAGACGACAGAGAATGAAGATGGTAGAGGACAAGGAGGCCTGGAGAAATGTTGTCCATGGGGTCGCGATGGGTCGGACATGACTTCGCAACTAACAACAACAACAAATGCAAACCCTCCAAAATAAGGGAGAAACCCTGGAGCAATAAGCATCTGAACTTAATGCCAGAATTCATTGTCCAGAAAAAACGTTTAGCTTTGTAGAGTAAGGAATACGGTAGTACATTTCCTAAACGATTGTGTGGATTGCAGTTAATACACTGAATGCTAAAGTGGCAACTCGCTGTTGATTGAGCTCTCTAATTTTGTCAATCCATCACTTGGATGAGAATTCAGTTCCGTCCTTACCTTGTTAACTCTCCATGACACTGCTTGCAAACCTTCTGCTGAGTGTCCCCACAACGAGGAACAATGGCACTGAATCCTAGGCAGCTTGAGCAAAATCCTCGACCACAACCCTTGCAACCATTCTGAGAAGGGGGGAGAAAAAAAATCAATGGAGAAAAGCACTCTTAAGCAGACTGCCGCAGGACGACTGGGAAGGTTCCTTCTTATATAAGATTCATCCAGGGAGATACTTCCATACTGTGGTGGTTACTGGTACAGGGCCTAGCTTGGTTATCTGGGGAGAGTTGGATCCTCTTTGGCCTGAGAAAGTGAACAAGGTCCTCAGGACTGATAGGACCTTGTGTTACATTCATGTCACTCCTGGCTGGTTAAGGCCTCCTGGGGAAGAAAGAGTGGGTCTTTGTGCCTGAGCCAGGGACCCTGGGCATGGGCTAGGGCTCATTTCCTGGTTGTGTGGGTGATTGGCTAGATCAGACATGTCAAACCCGTGACATCATGTGACATCACGCAACCTATCAGGACGGTTTTGCCATTGCTGGCAATGGGGTGGGTGTGGCTTCCGGATGATGCGGCTGGCCAGTGGGCCAGCAGTTTGACCCCTGGGCTAGATTATGCCCGACTGCTATATGTTTTACTTTTATTTTTTATATTGTATATTTTATGTATTTTATTTTGATTTATTGTAAATTGCCTAGACCAGGGGTCAGCTACCTGAAACAGTGAAAGAGCCACTCGGAACCGGTTCCCTCACAAAAGGAAAAACTGGGAGCCGCAAAAAATGTGTGCACATGCGCGTACATGCGCGCATGCGCAGAACAGGGTTTGACTGAAGAGTGGAGCCAAGGCAAGATATGCACCTACCCTGCATATTTGAATTGATTGGTTGAACCTTTTTAGTCCCACTTTTTTTGGGGGGGGGACTGCACATGGCAGAGGACTGGGAGCCACATGCGGCTCTGGAGCCGCGGGTTGCAGACCTGTGGCCTAGACCAAGGGTAGGCAACCTTGGCTCTTTTATGACTCGTGGACTTCAACTCCCAGAATTCTGGGAGTTGAAGTCCATGAGTCATAAAAGAGCCAAGGTTGCCTACCCCTGGCCTAGACCATGTAAAAGTGAGATGGACAGCTAGAATGAATACATGCATGCATGCATGCATGCATGAATGAACGAACGAGCAAGCAAGCAAGCGTGAAACTGAGTTCTCTTGCTGTAGAAAGCCAATATGAAAACAAGGCTTTTCCTCCAGGTCCCTTCAAAGCACACATCTGACATGCAAGAGCAATGGAATATAACACCTGTGTACTATATCATTTATTTTATTCTGTTTATATCCTGCTATTTTTTAAAACAACTAATGGCAAGAAATATTGAAACAATTAACAAGCAAAACAAGCAAGCAGCTATACAAACAATAAACAAAAAGAAGGAAAAACAAAAGAGCTTAGGTGTCACAGCATACACTATAGTGATAATTAGCTAATCAAAATTCCCCAAGACTTACACATTTTTGGGCAGAAGTCTTTTCATATTTTCCTTAGGAAGATGTTGGTGTCATATGCTATTATTTAAATTATTTCCCCCACCCCATTGGTGAGTTCTTACCCAGTTTTAAGATGGATAAAACATCATCAGTGATGCACTGGCAGATAAAACATAGTATTTACTGAAGAACTTCTTAAAAGCAGTAATGGGCTTTAAAACGCTTCTCAAAACCTAAGTTATTTTAAAAAGATGACATGCATCACACATTTTTCCCTGTGAATATTTTAGCATTAATGTATGAGTTTACCATTGTATTTCATATATCTTATTTAATTCATTTCTTAAGGAGAATATGTGAATTCTCTATTCACTGTGCATCAAAGTAGACAGATCACTTTTTAAAGTGAAACCAGAACCATCTTTTGGGAAAAATCCCTTATTGGTTATTTTATTATAGAAAAACAAAACAATCCAACAACTGAACCTGAAAGGCAGAGACTTGCTTAGCATCCATCATTTATTTATTTATTCAAATTTGTTACAGTTGTCCAACTCCAACAGACTCTGGGCAGTATATAGAACCAAAAAGATCCATAAAAACCAATAAAATGTAAAAGATTAAAATAACTAAATATTAAAATATCTAAAACTGATTACAGGAACCAAAAGAAGCATGAATCTGAAGCATGAGCATAAAATCTGAGAGAATTCTACATTTTTACATTTTACTGTATGAGATTGCATTTCTCTCAACACAGATTTACCACGTTCAGTTTTTGGAAGTGCTGAAGAAAAACTTGCCTGTTTCTTGAAGACAGTAAACTTTGATGCACAGCCATAACACCTGTTATCCATGATGCTAGCTGAGTTGGTTCTTAAGAGTTTTCACAAAAAATACCAGTGGGGACGTGATTCTATTTTGTCTGCAAGCAGCTATCCCATGGTTCCCTTTTCAGAGATAGAACAAAGAATAAGAGTGAAATATAAAATGCTGATAATGATTCAATGAAAACATGATCTACTAAAGATGTGACACTGGTAATTGCTTTCGTAATAAAAAAAATTCTTACTATACATTTGATTTCCTAATAACAATTAAAATCATAAAGAAAAAACAAAAAATCAAAGATTAGGCTTTCCCAATCCAGTATCTTTCAAAAGTGTTAATCCTAATTTCGCTAATTCTTAACTAGAACAATTCCTTTAATTCATTTTATCTTTACAACGTTCAGAAGCAGACCCATAGCAGATCATCATAGTCTCTTCCAAAAATATGTTGTTCACAAAAGAATAAAACAGCACAAACTTTATTAAAAGGAAAAAAGACACTAGTCAACATTTATGACCATTACATTAACTGTTTTGAAAAGATACATGTTTACTGTTGAATTCCCCCCCCCTTTTTCGTTTCTTCATTGACTGCCATGGTGAATTAGGGTAACAAATCAGCAGTCTCCCCTATAACCAACTTTTCAAACCTGTCACCCCTAAAGATGCAGCCAAATTCCCACCGTGTCCAGCTGGGTATGGAAAACTACAATCACACTGGGAATTATCAGAGTTGGGGTACAACACAACAGCTGAACTGGGAAGGTTACCCCAAAATCCCTACGGCAAAGATTAAGGCAACTTTATGAAAGGAAAGGTAATCTAGACTGATAATCTGATAGTTTAATTAATCCAACAGGCTATTTCTGCCTTTTTCAAAGTCTGGCTACTGCTCCTTTTACCGCAAGTGACGGCAAGCGTGTACTTACAGCTCTCCTACGACCCTGGGGGTCTAAACGGGTGACAGCCAATACAATACAGTACCGTTCTGTGACTACATTTCCTAGAGACTCTTCTCCGCCCACTATCCCTGACGCAGCGCTTGCTGGGGTTTCGACGATTTCTCCAATCACGGCGCCGGAAAGTTCTAATAATCGAATCACGATGACGAGTGCGGACCTTGGCATGCTGGGAATCGTAGTTCGCTCGGCTCCCATCTTCCGTCGGGAGAAGAGACGCTCTAAAAAGAAAAGTCCACGTTTTCCCAGAAGCCAAATCGCTACCGGGGCGAAGGAGCGGGGCAAGGGAGCAAGCTCGAGCGAATCATCCCGGTCGGGAAGTGTAAGAAGCAGCAAGTCGGGGGGGAAATGGCGGTCGATAAAGAACTGCTGGAGTTGGACCTCTACGTGCTTCTGGGCGTGGTCGAGAAAGCGACGGATAAAGAGGTTAGGAAGGCCCAAGCTGGGGGATGGGAAACCATACCCGTTTGATAGACGTTGGAGGCGGTCCGAAGAAGCACCGTACGCTCTGAAACGGCTTTGGTTTTACAAGCCGTGCATAAACCAGACGTATTAATCTCCCTCCGGAGGTTCCGCGGATAAATGAGCTCTAGAGCCCAGTGTCTGAAGCTAGAGCCTCCAGATGCATTTGATTCCATCATTCCCATTTGTGACTGGCCAGGGCAAATGGGGATCGCGGTCCAATGCACATGGAAATGGCCCACGGAGTGATAAAACGGTCCTTACTACAGGAATAAATGGGGCTAGTCAGCAAACCTGTTTAAAATGTGCCAGAACTCGTATCTACCTCAAGGCCCGTCCATTGACCAGTAGAGGGACTCTTTGTGGGTTCTTATGCTAGTGGTTTTCCTGTCTTCCTGTGCCAATATTTGGTTGCGCCTTAGAGCAGGGGTCTCCAACCTTGCCAACTTTAAGACTTCGTCCACAAGTTTTAAAGTTGCCACGGTTGGAGATCCCCTGCTTTAGAGGGCTTGAGAAACCAGACCCAGGACAAGCTTTGTGGAGAAGGTGTTAGCTGTTGGGAGCGTGGGAACAGGGCTAAACCCAATGTTATTTTGTCAAAACTGCAGGGTGATGGCCTCGTGTTCCTGAAGATTATGATGCCCTGCACTTGAGATCAGTATTCTTGTGAAAGCTATAGTTGATCCAGGTCTCAGTGGAAAACATTTATTTAGCAAATTTATATAACACCTCTCCTCCCAAATCTTATTGAATATGGCTCTGGGCCACATACAACCCTCACTGACAATTAGAACAATAGAATGGTGATTAAAACAATTGAACACTTTTTTTCAAAACAAAACAAAACTAAGATAGTGGAAGAAGAACAATAGTGTGATTGAAGGAGTTTGAAAGAGAGGATGTATATGACTGACTATACAATAGAGATTCACATTCACTCCAGTATTAAATGCTTGCTTTGAATTATTATATCAGGATCATACAGATGGTCCTTGTTTACTGACCTTTTACAGTTACAATGGTGCTGCAAAAGTAATTTAATGACCATTTATGACCTTCAGTCACGTGGTCACCATTATATTCAGTAGCGTTCTATGCCTGACCTGTGTTTTTTTTCTTTGCCTCCTATGCTGCACCCTTCCCCTCATCTTACAGAGCAGAGAGATTGGAGAGAAAGAGATTTCAAGAGAGTTCTGAAACTGTTTGCAAAGTGTGCTTGCAACTCCCAGCCTCAAGGTGCCAGTGCAATTGCATTGCTGCGCAATTACTTACACTACGTTTGCTTCAAGGGAACAAACAGCTCACTTTTTGGAATCTCTTTCTAATCCCTCTACAAGTACCTTTGCCATACATATTTATGATATGCTGTTAATTCTTCTTTCCATGCCAGGTTCTAGAAGAAATGGGAAAATTGGACTCTTCCCTCTCAAGAAAATGGACCAATTTTTGTAAATGTTTTGTCGTTGCAGTGGTCATATGATTGCAATGGCTCACAATTACAATGTTGCAGCATCCCATGGGTCACCATTTGCAACCTTCTTTGCCAGAGTTTTTCAGCAAGTCAGCAGGGAAGCTGGCAGGAGGTCACAAATGGACGACCATGTAACATCCTTGCTTAACGACAGCATGGGATTAGCTTAAGGATAGCAACTGGGACGTGCCATTACTAAGTAACATGGTCATGTGTTGTGCTTTATAACTGCATCACATAGTGATGGAAATTTTGGTCCCAGTTGCCATTATTAACTGAGAACTATCTGTATACATGAAGCATAGTGTTATTTTTTGAAAGGGAATACTTATGTAGTCCATTAGATGGTGCTAAAATTACCATAAACATTTGGATAGTATATTGGTAGCTGGGTATTAATATGCCATTTCTGAATAAGTTTCAATTTAATTTCCTGGTAAAGAATACTATAGTTAATAAAATAAATAGAAATGAAAATTTAATTTACATTTGTATTAAAAAAAATCATAGTTTTTAATGTCAGAGAATCATAATTCTGGAATTGAGATGAAAAATATCATCAGATCCATCAGCTTAAACTGAGACACAATTCTGGCCAGACATAGGCAATCTAAATTCTTCTGTATATTTCCTTTATAATTCTTATAAGCTGCAGTCATGGCCTTTGCTTGTGGATTAGGAAACTTGAGAGTATTTCCCTGATAAAAATCAATAAAATAAACATGTTTCAAATCTGGATTTTGAATTGTTCCTGATTTGCCCACAGATGTGTAGCTATATTTTTGAATTTATTTACAACAATTAGATTCATAGAACTGATCCTTTATTTGCTAAATGTATATTCCAAAACACTTCCTAAATTTTTTTAGACAAACACAGCAATTCTGAAAAGATAATGTTGAAAGTAGGATAGATTGAAAATCATTCATACAAGTAAACCCAACCTTCATTATTCACAAAAATTGTTCCAGTCAAATATGAAATGAAGCTTAATTGTTGTATTTAATAGTTTTGGATCAAACGACATTTCTTTTTTGAGTTATTTGTCAGTATCAGATATGGTACCAGCTAAGAAAGATATCTTGTCAAATATTTATTTTCCTGAGCAATTACAGTCTAGATCAGGGGTGTCAAACTGCCGGCCTGCAGGCCAGAGCGTCACGGAGAAACCGCGCCCATCCCATTTTCGGCAATGGGAAAAAGTTCCGATACATCATGCGACGTCACGTGACGTCACGAGTTTGACATGCCTGGTCTAGAAGGTTACAGCTCAGTTGTGCCCCTCTGATTTCTCTGCAAGAACCATTTATATAGGATAAATAAATCACATCTCTCCAAATGTTCAATGATATTTATCATCAAGACTTAATTGATTCCATGTGCCAAAGACATATTTACTGCAGTACAGATTAGTACAGTTTTGCCTTCCATCCTTCTTAGGTTTACTGTTTGAAACATGAATTAAGACTCAGTGTTAAGTAACCCTTATGGAGATTAACATGTCTGTGATTTGTCTACCTTGATTCATCCCATTGTTTCTCTTTAGGAGTAAAGAGTAAAGATTAAATGTTTCAGTTTATCCTAAATGTTGGAAGGAATCTAAACACCAATCCATGTCAGCCTTAAAAAAGTATATGTTCCATTGCAATGAAATCAGAAATTTGAAAAATGTTGGTATTTTTTAATTATGCAGATATGCTTGGGGAAACACAATACACAAAATTTGCCAATTTTTGAGATAATTTTAATCACTTTTTAATTTGTTGATATTGTTATTGACCATTACTTTGAAAGTTGATACAGTCCGCTGACCTCACTGTTCGTTCGTTCTTCTTTTTGCTACAGATTAAGAAAGCCTACAGACAGAAGGCCCTAACCTGTCATCCAGATAAAAATCCAGATAATCCCAAAGCAGGTACGGAGACTTGTGATAAAAATCTGTCTGGCTCTCCTTATAACTGTTTTATGTGTGATCCATCAGGAGTGAATAGATTTTTGCCCCCCCCAAACATATAATGATACGGTGAGGTAGAAATAATGCATGTAACAGTTATTCTGAAATCAGTAACAGTTAGTGAGATAAGATGGCAGTTTCTGTGAGACAGGTTGCAAGATAAATCACTAGATGTAAACTGGTTCTCCCATAGCATTACTGGTATGATACTGATCTATCTCTCACTCAGCACTATCATTCAGGTGTTTACATTCTCCACATGTGACAGTAGGCAACCCAGGGCTGCTGACACTTTTGCTACAAGGTCATGCTGACAGGAGAAGCTTCCTCTCATGGTTAAGAGAAGAGCAGAGCCAGTCTCAGTGTTGCTGCTGTGAAACTGTTGAGCAGCAGCAGTTATCTTTATAAGCTGCCTGATTGGGCAGCAATATAAATTTTTATAAATAAATAAAATTAATCTGCATTGCTGAACAATTAATTGTCAGTAGTTTAGTTGCTGCAGCTCCATAGCTTGCTTTATTTATGAAGGAGATCCAGTGTGGTCCTTAGAGTAGGTCCTCCTAATAGATTACCTCAAAGGCCTACCTTACCCATGATCTTTACCACAGACACTGCCATCACAATTACCAAGGAGCCCATCACTGCCAAGGAACCTGTCAGATTAGTCTTTAATCTAGCAATACGCACACTTGTTTTATTTATTTATTTATTTATTTATTTATTTATTTATTATATTTTTATACCGCCCTTCTCCCGAAGGACTCAGGGCGGTGTACAGGGCAATAAATACGAAAACAGGATACAAAAGTTAAAAGTGATTAAATAAATGCCCAAGGTTAAAACAATAATTAAGATGTATTAAAACCCCAACCCTAAACCCATCAGACCAGGTCAGACTGCTCAAATAGATACGTTTTTAGATCGCGCCGGAAGGTTTTATCATCCATCCCATCTATCTTGTCAAATGGCCTGTCATTGAGGCAGGTCTGGCCACAGAGCCATGTTGAGGGGACAAAAGAATATTGATTAGAGGGCCTCCTGTATTCCATTGAGGGGTGGAATTAGTCTTCTTTCCACTCTCTCTGCCTCCTACCGGCACGGTATCCTCATTCCAGTGCTTTTCCCCTTCCACTTCAGAGGCTAGCCAAGGTAGTCTTGAATTGTTCTTACCTATGAGGATGATCCTTTTGGTTCTTTTAAGTGTGTTTCTTTTTAGAGAATTCAGTTATCACCTTTAATTGGGAAAAAATGAAACATTTAAGGATGTAGAACTTAGGAATCTTTTATCTTTAATTAGGTACTGTATACACTTAATGATCAACAGTACCAAATTGAGTTTTAAAAGGTAGGGCGAGTTTAAATTCTAAAATAAGCCTAATTTCTGATGTTTGATCCTATTGTTGCCTTCCGTGTGAAATTCAAGGTGCTAACAATGACATACAAAGCCCTACATGGCATGGGTCCGGACTACCTACGGGAGCACCTTCTGCCAATATCAGCACCCCACCGTCCTGTGCGCTCCCACAGGGAGGGCCTCCTCAGGGTGCCACCGCTCAAGGAATGTCGGCTGGTGGCCCCCAGGGGGAGGGCATTCTCAGTGGGTGCGCCAGCCCTCTGGAACTGCTTGCCAACCGAAATCCGGATGGCCCCCGACCTCCGCACCTTCCGGCGCGACTTAAAAACCTTCCTGTTCCAGCAGTCCGGCCTGGCCTGATAGCTTTAATTGGGGTCCCAGTTGGTTTTTACTATTGTTTTTATTGTTCTATCTGTATTTTACCTACCTTACTCTGTACACCGCCCCGAGTCCCTCGGGAGAAGGGCGGTTTATAAAAACAAATAAATAAATAAATAAATAAATATTGTGTTAAGTGTTAAGTTATCCAAGTAAAGTGAATAAATGATACGCAGCTAAAACGATATGAATTTCCCTGCGCTTACATTTATTTTTTTTAATGTTCTGTTCTGTAGCTGAACTCTTCCATCAGTTGTCTCAGGCGTTAGCAGTTCTAACAGATGCAGCAGCAAGGGTAAGAGATTTGATTCTGTGTTATAAATGCAAACATTTTTTGGTTTTGTCACTGCAAATTAGTGTTTGGACAAGCAAATACCTTTTCTGCACGTTTTTCAGCCGCTGAAAATCTGTAAGGGCCTTACAGATGCCCAGAGTGCTTCAGTTGCTTCATTTATCAGCAATTACTTGTTTGTGTATGGAGACCCCCTTCTTAGTTCACTACAAGAATCTTATCCTATATTTTGAGAGGCAGAATCATACCCTGGAGTAAGAGGTATACTGTCAACCATCTGCCTCAGGCATATTTTTAATAAAGCATGGAACCTGTAAGGAAAGAATACATTTATAACATGGATTTGTTTCTCATGGTGAAGAAAGGATATTTGCTACCTAATGCTATTATACAGGAATATCCCATTTTCCTACACGCTTTTCAGGAAAGTATATTAGTTAGAGAAAGGCTCAGAAAAACATAACATAAAACAGGTAGATAAGGCAACATTTTCTTTACATTTCTTCCCTCCACCAAGTTTTCCATATTTGTTTAATGTTTTCATATGTCTAACACTCAACTTTCAGTTCTGTGTCAACTTCCATAGATGTTAAAACTAAATTTATTAGTGAATCAAATATGTACTTAGACACCCTATAAAAACAACATTGTTGTTTTACTTCTGCATCATGGCAGCTCAGTGGTTAGAATGCAGTACTGCAGGCTACTTCTGCTGCCTGCTGGCTGCCTGCAGTTTGACGGTTCGATTGTCACTGGCTCAAGGTTCCATCTTTCTGAGGTCGGTAAAATGAGGACCCAGATTGTTGGGGGCAATATGCTGACTCTATGAACCACTTAGAGAGGGCTATAAAGCACTGTGAAGCGGTATATAAGTCTTAAGTGTTATTGCTAAGTGCTATTTATTTATTTATTTATTTATTTGTTTGTTTGTTTTATATACCGCCCTTCTCCCGGAGGACTCAGGGCGGTGTACAGAGCAATAAAGTAAGAATACAATAAAGCAACAGAGTGAGAAAATTGTAAAACCCAAATCCATCTGGCCAGGCCGGCTTGTTGGAATAGATAAGTTTTTAGATCACGCCTGAAGGAGCTGTATTCTTCCCTAATTAACCGGGATCACATCCATTTTCTTCTTTTTGATCTTTGGTAATGAAAGATACTGAAACATATATAACTATCAACAATTCAAATAGACCAATTTAATATTTTAAGTAGGTGATTGTAATTCTTAACTTCTTTCGGTGTGTTTTGTCCTTGTTACTTTTTCTGTAGGCAGCCTATGATAGAGTAAGGAAAGCCAAGAAACAAGCAGCAGAAAGGACCCAGAAACTTGATGAAAGAAGAAAGAAAGTCAAACTTGGTAGGTTATATTAGACTGTTTTTATTGAGATAATAAATTCCAAGATTATAGGATCGTTAACAGTAATGTCATACGTGCAATTCATTTACAAACTGCATATTTATATACCATTAAGACTGTAGGTACTGTCAGAATCCATTGATATCACATTCATAAATGTATGGTTAAAATATTGTGCCTACCGGGATTCTGCCATACTTGTAGAAGGAGGGGGGGATTGTTTATTCAGTCTATCTGTAGCTGCTTTCAAAGAACCTTTGATCTGAGGGAACTAAGGGGGGATCTGTCTGTTTGGGGCTGTAGGAAGAAGGCAATCAACAAAGGAATGCACGAAGCTCCTTTCTTCCCACGGAAGGACCTGACAACCAGAATTGATGGGATCCTAACCAAATGGAGTTTGAGGGGAGGGGGGTTGAACCTGGGAATGCTTATATAAAATTGATTTATATTTCCATATTTTCTCATCTTTGTGCTATAACAACCTTGCTGCAGTTACAGTATAGAAAACCAATTGTCCATGTCTTCTTCTAATTGTGTATCAAGAAATCATACTAAAGTTTTTACTAGGTTTTATCTGAATATTAAATTTTAAAATTCGCATCATACGCATGTCTTTCCAGTACTTTTTTGCTTTTTCACAGGTATGCTGTGCATGATAAAATGTTCTTTCACATTTTTCACATTTCCAACAGTCTATCCATCCTAGACAATTTGTCTGGTGACATATAGCAGCAGAATTATCATTTTATAAAAATTATAAAAGTTCTCTTTTAAATTATAGAACACTGAATTTCAAATCTTTTTGACTACATTCTCTTTCACTGATCCATTGTAACCCAAGTTCTTTGCCCATTTTACCATACACTCTTTAATTTGTTCTTCACTTTCAAATCTTAACAAAGGTTTACGCATTTTAGCAATTACATGTTCATCATTTGTATATAATTCATTTTCAAATAGTGTTTTATGGTCTTCTATATCTGGTACTTTCTTATCTATATTAAATTTTTCCTTTTAATTGCACATATAAAAACTATTGAAACTAAATCCCTTTGCAATTGATTGTTCTCCTTTGCTGTAGATCTTGAAGCTCGGGAAAAAGAAGCTCACTCCCAGGTTAGCAAGGCAGAAGAGATTGAGATAACTAGGACGTTAGAGCAAGAGGTAAAGTCATTATGGCAAACAGATACTATTTTATATGAAATTCATTGGTTGTTATATTCATGTTCAGGAAGAGCAATGGAATTATTGAATTATACAAAATGATGATGTCGGGATCCTAGTTAAAATATATTTGCTTTTCAGGCTTCAATGCAAAAGCCAACAAGCACAAAGAAACGTATTATTTAATTCAATGGAAAGCCCTTGCTTTGCATAGATAAAGTTTCAGGTCTCAGTCCTTTGCATCTTTCAATATACCGTATATACTTGAGTATAAGCCGAATTTTTCAGCCCACTTTTTGGGCTGAAAAATTCCACTTCGGCTTATACTCCAGTCAACAAAAAAACTTACCGAGGACTTGTGCGCGGCCGAGGCTTTGGTGCTTCCGGGATCGCGCGCACCTCTCCCAAGCCACCGCCATCCGGAGACCTGCCGAAGTTTGGGGAGGTTTGGGGAGGTGCGCGCCTCCCCAAACCTCCCCAAACATCGGCAGGTCTCCGGACCTCCGCGCCCTGCCTGCCTGCTTCTTTCCGCAGCGGAAAGAAGCAGGCAGGCTGCTTCTTTCCGCAGCGGAAAGAAGCAGGCAGGCAGGGCGCGGAGGTCCGGAGACCTGCCGACGTTTGGGGAGGTTTGGGGAGGTGCGCGCGCACCTCCCCAAACCTCCCCAAACTTCGGCAGGTCTCCGGACGGCGACGGCTTGGGAGAGGTGCGCGCGATCCTGGAAGCACCGAAGCCTCGGCCGCGCGCAAGTCCTCGGTAAGCTCCAGGCGGTCACTTGCTTCGCGTCTCCTGAGGGAAGGGGGGGCGACTGGAGCGGGCGTGTTTCCTCGCCTGCTGGGCGCCGCGATTTGCCCGGGGAACGCGCGGGCCCCGAATGGCAGCGTGGAGCGAGGAAGCGGACAGCCAGGGCTTCCCCGAGAGCCGCGGCCACACAGGGTATTCCTGTGTATTCAGGCTTGCAAAATGGCGGATCGAGCCTCTGCTGGCGGCGGAGGCTTGCAGAACGGCGGATCGGCTTATACTCGAGTCAACAACTTTTCCCAGTTTTTGGGGGTGAAATTGGGGGTCTCGGCTTATACTCGAGTCGGCTTATACTCAAGTATATACGGTAACTTTTGTTTGCAAAGCTAGGAATTCTTCCCCAGTAAATATAGAGATTGTTAAGCAAGATGATAAAATAATCTGATGATATAGACCAGGGGTGTCAAACTGCCAGCCTGCGGGCCGGATGCGTCATCCAGAAGCCGCGCTCACCCCATTTCCGGCAATGGCGAAAATGCTCCAATACGTTGACGTCGCGAGTTTGACATGTCTGATATAGACAGTTTCCTATGTTCGCACTTCACATGTTAAAAAAGAAGCTCTTTAGTTTGTTTAATTGTAGTCAGTAAATAGAATGTAGAGCTAGAAAAATGATAAGAGGTCAACTTCTTATGACAGTTCCCTCCTTCCCAAAAAATTGCGAAAGGATAGATTTTTTTAAAAAAATTAGTGCCAGTTCTTAAAGTAATATTGCCAGGATTTTTCTTTTCTGCTACTCATCCCAGATCCAACGGTTACGTGAAGAGGGATCTCGGCAACTGGAAGAACAACAAAAACTCATCCAGGAACAAATCCGGCTTGAGAAGCAGCGAATACGAAGTAAGGCCAGGCAATCTTTTGCCTGCTTTTTACAGATGGAATATTTTGCGTTAATTCTGACATGAAGCTTTAGAAAAAGAAGAGTTAAATTAGGAGATCCATCAAAAAACCTTAGTGTCCGTTCAGAAGTAATTTTCCTTGAAGTCACTAGAACTTTTTCCAAACTAGATGCCCAGGATTGCATCTTACCCTGTCACATTTATTTCATATATGACTTTAGACAGTTGTTTACTTCTGAAGAACTTTATACCTATCATAAAAGTGAGGAATGAAAATTAGTTTAATAAATGATATAAAGGACCTATAAAGCCCTAAATGGCTTGGGTCCGGGATATTTGAGGGAACACCTGCTGCGCTCGCAGAGGGAGGGTCTTCTCAGGGTGCCGCCGGTAAAAGATTGCCGGCGGATAACACCCAGGGGGAGGGCCTTCTCTGTGGGTGCGCCTGCCCTCTGGAACCGGCTGCCCATAGAGCTCAGGACTGCCCCTGACCTACGCTCATTCCGCCGGGACCTGAAGACCTGGCTCTTTGAGCTCTCTGACCCAGGCTGAGAATTTTAACTGGGGTTTTATTTTCAGGGATACCGTAATTTAATCTTTTAATTCTCTTTTAACTTTGTATTTTATATTGATGTGATTTTAAAATGCCCTGTAAACCGCCCTGAGTCCTTCGGGAAAGGGCGGTATATAAATCTAATAAAATCAAAATCAAATCAAAATCAAATGTTAATCAACAGCTTTGTGATTAACTGTTTGTTGCAGTTTCTTCAGTGTCAACTGACGAGAGATTTGCTTTTCAGTCTTTTCCGCCATTCATTCCCATTTCCTTAAGGTTTTTTTCCTTTATACTTACTGACAATGATGCTCTATCTCTGGGAATACTGAGTAAATTAAGAACACCTGTTGACTTGTATATCCGGATAGTGTAAATTTTGTCTATAGTAGAATAGTTTAGCTTTGGAGATCAAACTGGGTGAACTGAACTAGAACACTGGATTGCTTTAAGATTTTGTTTAGCCAAAAAAGGATATTCTTTTTAGGTTCAAAACTATAATTGCAACCATAATTTTCATTTTATTTGATTTTCTTCTTTGAGGTAAACAAGATGGGTATGGAGGGAATGGCACAGGAACACCCAAGCTCAAAGTAAGACATCCCCAAAAATTTGAGCTATGAAGAAAGATGAACAACTAATTTATCATTCCATCAGTAGAAGCCAGATGGATCACCTGCAGCCTCCCACACAGTTGGACTGCCCTTGGCATCCCTGCTCCTTATGGGAATTGTCACTTACTTCACCTTAATGTGTTCCTTGCACTTTAATCTAGAATCTAGGCACTAGGATAAAGGTAATTAGAAGTTAAGTCTCTGTCACTTGGAATATTGACCGATTTCCAGATGCTACTTGGTGTATGTAATAAATTTTTGTTATTCTAAAATGTGACTGCTTCCATATGCCTCTTATGCAAGGTGAAAATTAATTTAGTATCTGTACACCTTCTAATTCATTGTATTTATAGTAGCACTAGACAACCTGTGACCTGCTGGGTTATCGTTTCCTCATTCTGTGGCTTTTATTGTCATTTTGGAGATGTCCAGCCTTTTCATCCTTGTTTTCTTCATCTCCTTTGTTCTTTGTCTCTGATCCTGACGTTGTGCATTTCTTTACTCCTTTAACTCTTTCCCTCTTCTTCTGTGCCTCTTGTTATCATTCTGGAGAAGTGCATGCCTCTCCCCCTCTGATGCTCCTTCTCCTTCTCTGGAGACCTGTGGCCTTAACATCCATTCTTGTATCCTCCTCCTCCTCCTCCTCACAGCTTCTCAGTGACATTTGATGTCATCTGTTGACCATGTTGTTCCCCTCTCTTTCCACATGACACAACGAAGCTGACTATTTAAAACAAAATATTTTATTTTTTAACCACAATGCTATACCGTGCCATCATCACCTCAGAAGAGTTCCAACCTCCTGCTGGCTTGCAAGAAACTGGCGGGGAGTTTTGGAAATGACAATCACCTGACTTTGGCTGATTGTGGCAGTGCAGCAGCACAGCTGACTACAGCAGCGTGGCAATGCTGAAGTGACCACAACTTTGCCAAATTTCATTCCCATAGGAGTGATGGGTCTCAGACTTTCAATACATTCTTTAAGAGGTACATTGATTCAAAAATTGCTGCTCTTGTGATGTACCATTTTGCCCAATTGAAGGTGGAAAGAGACAAACAGAGTTTTTGGAATATATAGATAGAAATGAAAGTAAATTATTGGTGTTGATATACAGGCCTTGGACTCTGCGCTATGTAAAACTAATTTGTGGCTTTTCTGCATCAGCTTCGATGGAAGTGCAAGAAAGAAGATGAAACTAACGGAGGTTACTCAAAAGAAATTCTACTGCAAATTCTACAAAAGGTCCTGTTCTAAAATGTCTTCCTACCATAATTGGCTTTGCTTAATATTCACATTCATATGGAGCAATAAACTAGGCTTGTGGGGTATCCTGCTTTGGCTTGAATGAGCTCTGTGCGGGTGCATTCAATTTGACCTATCATTTGAACAAAAAATCTTGGTTTATTTTCTTCTACAGCTGAAGTCCATGATCTGGTCTTGTATTTTGAATTCTAGCTTGTTTGGAATCTTGGTTAGGACAGCATAGATCAATCTGGGGATTATTTAACTAAATGCAGTAGTAGGAATAGCCAAATAAAAGCAGACAGACTAAATTCATTAGCGTATGTCTGTTCATTCCGGAAAGGTCACCAGTATGCCACTTTCTTATTCTGTATAATTATGACTCTTCTTTAAGAATAAGCAAAGGCTTTTTATATGAATTCCTTCATAAACCAAAGAGATCATGCCATGATCATTATAAATCTTTTCTAGACAAGTTAACAAAGGGAGGCATTGTTTAATATGTGTTAATTTCTTATATCACTTTGGCTAATAGAAATTCACAATAGACCTGCTCCATAGACCCCTTTCCATAATCTATTCTAGCCATTTTTCTTTTAAGCAAATATTCTAGCTGTTGATGCAAAATATTTTTTTTCTTGTTTTCTCTTAAAAGGATTAATAATAACATGATCTCACATATAGGCTTTATAACTGTCCCATACAGTATGTAGCACTTAGACTTATATACCGCTTCACAGTGCTTTATAGCCCTCTAAGCCAGAGGTCTCCAACCTTTCCGGGCTCGAGGACCGGAGGGAAGGAGAGCAGCTTCAAAATTGGTGTGCGTGCGTGCACAGGGCCATGGACACTGGCATGGCACTAGCAGCCCCTTTCGCACATGCAGTATGTGCTGGCACCATACGCATGCATGAATGGCCGCACACCCCCATCGCAGCTAACAGCTCGTTCGCGCATGCACAAATGGCTGCGCAAACTGCCTGGGCTAGCTGTGCATGGGCAAACGAGGTGCAGACACCCTCCCCGCGCTAGCATTCACGTTCGTTCCTGTGTGCATGCGCAAATGGCCGTAGGCAATAGTGCAAGGGGGAAATGGGCGCCCACGCATGTGCACACTGGCCAACTGTTTCCGCGGCCCACTGGCCAAGAGCCCACGGCCCTGTGCCAGGCCGCAGACCATAGCTTGGGGACCCCTTCTCTAAGTGGTTTACAGAGTCTGCATATTGCCCCCAAGAATCTGGGTCCTCATTATACTGACCTCGGAAGGATGGAAGGCTGAGTCAACCTTGAGCCGCTCAGAATCGAACTCCTGGCAGTGAGCGGAATTAGCCTGCAATACTGCATTTTAACCACTGTGCCACCACAGCTGTAGAGTGGGTGAATCATGATTAATTTCAAAAAATTAAGTTTAATTATCTGATACAACTGAAGAAGCTATCCTCTTATAACAAAGAAGAATTAAAATACCATCTTCCTTGAACTGGCTTAAACTTTTTAAATTGATGGGTTAATATGACCAGATATAAGAAGAGGGTGAGTAGAAAAACCTAAAACATGTTCCAGTAATGAAGAGGAAATGAAAAATAATTTAGTCTAGGTCTAGGACACATCCTGTAGATAAGAAATAAATGTATAGCTCCTTTCTCAAGGGTAAAATAAAACATATAAATTATACAATGTGATATGGAGTGTTAGTGAAGCAGAATTATCAAGCATTAAGACAAATAATATTTTATTTGCATAATATCTTGCTTTGTTACTGTTAATACTTACGGAGCAACTGCTCAGGCCACTTGTGGACAACTTACCGTCTTCCCGATAATATACAGCTGTCCCTCAGCCATAGCTAGAATGATCGTAGGAATTGCTGTCCGTTCACTTTTGAAAGACCACATATTGCCTATTCTTCCACTAGAATAATTTGGCTGGTGCCTTTGTTTTTAGAGTCTGTATCATTTCTGGACTATAATATTGCCTGTGTAAATCTGTGCCCCTTTTAGTAAAATCTCTGAAAACTCAACCTATATCTTACATTACATTTCTTCTTGATTCTGGCAGTATGGTGAGGTTCTTAATTTGCTGATCTCTAACAAGAAGGCTGGAAGTGCAGTTGTGGAATTTGCTACAGTGAAAGCTGCTGTAAGTTGGTTTATTATTATCATTATTTTGTATTTTAAATTAGAAATACGATGTACCACAATGGATACACTAATGCAAGACAATTCTGCAGACAATAATTGAAGAAGGCAGCATTATAAAGTACAGATAGTTCTTGTTTAACAACCATTCATTCAGCAAATATTCAAAGTTATAACGGCACTGAATGAGGCGTATGCCTAGTCCCCAAAGTTGCAGTTGTCGTAGTGTCTCCATGGTCATGTGATTGTGATTTGGATGCATGGTGACTAACCTCCAAATACGACAACTGCAGCATCCCAAAATCACATGATCACCATTGGTGACCTTCACAAGCAAAATCAACAGGAAAGCCAGCAGGAAGTCACCAGTAGTGATCATGTGACATCACACCTAATGATGGTGTGGGATATACTTAACAATGGCAACTGGAAGTACTGTCATAAGTCAGTGCAGTCACATAACATCGCAACTCCAAATGGTCACTGTCTGAGGTAGTTGCTAAATGAGGTCTTTAGTGAAGTTACTGCATGTAAAATAACAAAATGCTTAACAATAGTTGAGAAACTAGCCTCAAGTACCTCTGTGGGTAAATGTTGTTACTATTCTTTTCTATCTGTTTGTAAAATGCCCTCCCATTTGATATATGTATTGATCTTTATTGATGATATTGAGGTCTATTGAAAGAATTACAATATATTGTAGAACGGAGGGCCCAACTTTTTGGGCACCAGGGACCAGTTTCATGGAGAGAGGTTTTTCCACAGACCAGAGGGTACGTGGTTTTGTGTGCTGCCTGCATCCCACGGATGGGGCTTTTGATTTTTTGTGTGGACCGGTTGCTGGTATGTCCCAGCCCGATACTGGTCCACAGACCGGGGGTTGGGGACCCCTGTTGTAGAATGATACAACCAGCTGGATTATTGTTCTACTGTCAGTTGATATCCTATATCAAGTGATAATGAATTAATTTGGCAACTTAGGAGGGAACGCGAAGCAAGCCTGGACTGAACTTCTCAATTTCTTTCCACACAGCCATTCAAATATTTGCCTGCAGCCGTTCTTCTGTTTGCTCAAGTTAATTACCAAAACAGGGATCAGTGAAATACAGATGATCACACAGTGTTGTTTGTTTTTATCTGTTAGGAGATGGCAGTGAAGAATGAAGTTGGCCTAACATACAATCCTTTAAAAATCACTTGGCTGGAGGGTCAACCACAGAGTAGCACAGTGTTTGCTGATGGCACTATTCACCCACATATATCTCAGGTAACCCCAATACAAACTGCTTTTATTCTGCTTTAAAGTATACTTTTATTTTATATGTACTCAGTAAGCGTGTTGCTTATATTCTGACTTGGAAGGCATTCTTGTAAGTCACAAGTTGTTCGTGACGGATTTATTCTAACTGAAACATACAAATGTGTTTTTAGTTTGAAATTCATGTACACCCACTATGCTAGAATGAATGCATTTAGTGCTAATTAGGAATGTGGGATGAAATACCCACAGTGTTTACTTTGTTGGGGTTGGTTACTGAAGAAATAATATTAGCAGGTGAAGAAGTAGGAGCCTTGGAAACAGATAAATGTGATAGTTTTTTTCTGGTGAGGAAGTTAGGATAAACAAGTGGCCCTTAAAGGTTCTTTATACTGAGGACTCATGTTTTGGACAGAGGTTGAGCAATCTATTTGATGCTGAGAGCTACTCATGTTACCAGATTCAGCGCTGCAAATTCACCTCCCCCTAACCCTTCCCAGCTTTCTCAAGCAGAATCGCTAGAAGGGAAACAACGCGGCTTCTCTGTCTTCTGTGGACCACATCTTTTACAAATGTGGAGCACAGTTACCTTGCCCCTACCCTCAGAATAAAAATTATGCCTCTAATTATTGGAAACACTCAGTATTTTTTAATGAACTCATTCATTTATTTTATTTTATTTTTGCAAATACGCTGTATGAAACATCTCAGATAAAATCTCCCTGAAATGTAATTCCTCTTAAATATTGTAACTACACTTTCAAATCTCCAAATAGGCTACAACTGGGGTCCCCAACCGGGGTCCCCCCCCGTTGGCCACCGGGTTATGTGAGTGGCTGGCTGGTGCACATATGTGCACAGTCCCACTCACATGAGCGTCGCATCTGCGGCCCGACTTGCACAAGTGTCGCCATGAGCATCGTGGACGTTTCCGGCCCCACTCGTGTGCAGATCGATGTGAGCATCATGGGGTTTGTGGCCCCACTTGTGCGATTGCCGCGGGCGTTCGCAGCCCCACTTGCATGAGCATTGTGGGTGTCTTCCATCTATTTGACACAACTAGAAAATAAACTGTTAAATAATTTATAGACAGAAAGCCAGATGGGTGGTGATGATAGGAAAACTAAGGAGAATGTAAAGATACGTTGTGAATGTGATCTGTGTTATATTATTGTAAGCCATGTAGAGCAGCCATCCAGAGAGATAGGCAGCAAATAAATTTAACAAATAAATGAATAAAAATAAATATATTTCCATAGTAGTCTTCCCCCCAATTTGACCCTTCCTTGAGTACAAGTCCCATCATTTCCAACAAGATTTGTACCTATGTGAGCTGGGAATATGTTCTGTCCCCATTTCCCAACCAATGTGTTGTGGCCTCTGCTGAAATGTTAATAAACAAAATTAAGAGGCTTTGGCCATAGTTTGGCCTTTTTCCTTTGCACATAACACAAGTACATTTTTCTGGCAATACGTGGGTGAAAAAAATAGCTGTTGTGTACTTAATGAGCAGGTATATTGCCAGCTTTTTTAAAGAAGCATTTACTGTGTGTGATAATTAATAAATAACCATCACTTATTACTCTGCTAGTAAGTAATTTGGTAATTTGGCCTTAATTCACAGTGGCTGGTCCTGTGAAACTGCTTTGCAGTGGCCCTGAGGTTTATTGAGGTCTGTGTAGCTCCACCTTGGACATACTTAGAGCTCTTTAGAGCGAATTGCCTTTCTAGTCCTATTCCACAGGGCTGCGTTTACTGCCATGGCTTTGCTTGACCAGAATGCATTAGAGAAGAATACTGTGGCCAGCAATACTCAACTGGGTAGAATCCAGCAGAAACCCCAGGTTATTTGGGTCATTTGTTACTAATTTAACAATTGCAGTTATTCACTTAACAGTTGTGGCAAGAAAGTTCCTAAAATGGGGCAAAACTCAACAACTACTTTGCTGATTGATGGAAATGTGGGGCTCAATTGTTTTTTAAATGTTCACAAGATTGGCAGAGCTATCACAAGCAGTCCCGATGTATATTATTGGTATTAAGTCCTGTTCCTAAGAGTGAAAGAGGATGAATTGACTTCAGTTAAAAGTTTTTGCTGGTGATGACCTATAAAGCCCTAAATGGCTTGGGTCCGGGATATCTGAGGGAGCACCTGCTGCCAGCATCAAGCTTCCTTCGTCCAGTGCGCTCCCACAGGGAGGGTCTTCTCAGGGTGCCGCCGGTTAAAGATTGCCGGTGGGTAACACCCAGGGGTAGGGCCTTCTCAGTGGGCGCGCCTGCCCTTTGGAACCAGCTGCCTGCGGAGCTTAGGACTGCCCCTGACCTCCGTTCATTCCGCCGGGGCCTGAAGACCTGGCTCTTCGAGCTCTCTGGCCCAGGCTGAGAATTTTTTTAACTTTAACTGGGGTTTTTATTTTTTCTCAGGGAATGATGTAATCTTTTAAAATTGTTTTTAGCTTTTGTATTGATTTTCTTTTAAATATCCTGTAAACCGCCCTGAGTCCTTCGGGAAAGGGCGGTATATAAATCTAAATAAATAAATAAGTCTTTTGGTAATAGAACTCTGGTGTTGAATACAGGACATCCTCAACCTATGTCCACAATGGAGCCCAAAATTTCCATCGATCAGCAAAGCAGTTGTTGAGTTTTGCCCCATTTTACAATCTTTCTTGCTACATAATTGTTAAGCGAATCGCTGCCGTTGTTAAGTTAGCAACGTGGTTGTTTGGCAAATCTGGCGTCCCCCTTGACCTGTCAGAAGATTGCAAAAGGCAATCACATGACCCCGGGACAATGCAACCGTCATAAGTACACGCCAGTTGCCAAGCATCCAAATTTTGATCATGTGACCACAGGGATGCTGCAGTGGACATAAGTGTGAAAACTGGTCACAAGTCACTTTTTCCCGTGCCATTGTAACTTCAAGTGGCCACTAAAGAAATGCTTGTAAGTCGAGGACTATCTGTATTGCTTATTATGTCATTGAAGGAGTCAGCATCTAATCGAATTGATCCAGATCTCAGAAAAGCTAAGCAGATCAAATCTGGTTAAGATTTGGATGAGATTTTACCAAGAAGTCTCAGGATTACAGGTTAAAATGAGAAATTCAGAAAACATTATGGAAGAACACAGTGACAGACCTCTTCCGTATGGTGCCAGAAAACATGGCTGTATCCATGGAGTCACCAGGAGTCAAGAATGATTCAGGAGAGACATTAGCTATTGCTTCTTATGAAATCTTTTATTACTTAGTCTTTTTTCGTCTTTTTTATTAACAATGCAAGAGGCCATTGAATATATCTTTGCTAAAGGGTTAAAAAAAGAACTAGAAGCTCTGATTAGGTATATAGCTTATTGCGGAGAGGTAGTTGTGCTAAATAAATAAAGTCCTTATTTAGAGGTTGGGCTATTCTGTTTCAATATTACTAGGTGATCCATTCCTAAGTTATATTTTTGACTACACAGCAATTTAATACAATATATTGCAATTTAAATCAGGTCATGTACTTAGTGTTCAAATATCAGTCTATTTCCTGCTGAAAAATAGGAAATAAGTGTATTTTATATCAGTATATTTTTAGTATCAAAGAGGTTAAAAGAACAGTATTTTTTATCCTGAATCTTGCACCTGAGCCTGTTGAGAACAATGGAAGAGATAAGCATCTGTTCAGTATTGAGTTAGTTTGGAAGAAGAATGTGGGTCACTTAAAACTGCAGAATGGCCCTACATTCAGTTAAAACATCCTTTAATCAGATAGTATGGACTATGTATACTAGCAGTTTCTGACAAGCAAAATCAATGGGAGAAGCCAGATTCACTTAATAACCATGTGGTCTGCTTAACAGCTGCAGCGACTCACTTAACAATTGTGGCAAAAAAGGTCATAAAATGGGGCAAAACTCGCTTAATAACTGCCTTGCTTAGCAAGAAAAGTTTTGGCTCAATTGTGGTCATAAGTCAGCAACTATATTAGATTAACTGAAAAATTTCTTGGAAGATTCTATACCTATTGTTTATTTTTCCAGACAATTGAAGAGCTAACATATTTTAACTAACCAGGAGTCTTGTATATCTGAAGAACTAAATCATGCTTCCTAGGCTCTTAAATGGAAATAATTGATCATATTTGTTGTTCTCCTCAGTTGATATGTAAAAAAGATTTGAATTTATTTCATTAAGCTGAAAAATACAATGTATTCTAGAGATATTTATATATATTATTTGGACCTCTTCTGTGGCTGTCCCATTTTCTTTAATTCTCACGCTGTTGGTATTTTGATGTTGGGTAGAGAAATAAGCATCATCATCATCATAAGTAAGTTGGAAGGGACTTTGGAGGTCATCTAGTCCAACCCCCTGCTCAGGCAGGAAACCCGATACCATTTCAGGCAAATGGCTGTCCAGTCTCCTCTTAAAAACTTCCAGTGTTGGAGCATTCACCACTTCTGGAGACAGGTTGTTCCACTGGTTAATTGTTCTAACTGTCAGGAAGTTTCTCCTTAGTTCTAGGTTGCTTCTCTCCTTGACTAGTTTCCATCCATTGCTTCTTGTCCTGCCTTCATGTGCTTTGGAGAATAGCTTGACTCCCTCTTCTTTGTGGCAGCCCCTGAGATATTGGAACACTGCTATCATGTCACCCCTCACCCTTCTCTTCGTTAAACTACACATACCCAATTCCAGCAACCGTTCCCTATATGTTTTAGCCTCCAGTCCCCCAATCATCTTTGTTGCCCTTCTCTGTACCCTTTCTAGAGTCTCGACATCTTTTTTACATCGTGGTGACCAAAACTGGATGCAGTATTCAAGGTGTGGCCTTACCAAGGCATTGTAAAGTGGTATTAGTATTTCACGTGATCTTGATTCTATCCCTCTGTTAATGCAGCCTAGCACTGTTGTAACTTGGGCATCTTGTTTAATTCTTTTTTAGTTTTTGTATTCCTGTACTTTTATATGTTTGCCCTGTTCACCGCCCTGAGTCCTTCGGGAGAAGGGCGGTATACAAATAAAATTATTATTATTATTATTATTATTATTATTATTATTATTATTATTATTATTATTATTATTATTATTATTATTATTATTATTATTATTATTATTATTATTATTTGGCCAAGTGTGGTTAGACACACAGGGAAATTGTCTTCGGTACAGAAGAACCCAGTGTACTAGAGACAAATTCCTTGTGTGTCTAACCACACTTGGTTAAATATATTAATATGTTAATATGTTGTACTGAAATCCTGGAATTTATTTATGAAGAACATTAGCTTTATTGAGCATGGAATGAACCTGTACTGAAAAAAATAAGGCTACTTATTTGAATACATTGCTCTTGCCATCAATGTGACTATCAATAAGTGTAATGGAAAGACCAGTCAATATTGTTCCTTGTGATTAAATTTTGAGCTTTTACACAGGTAGTCCTCTGTCAATAACAGTAATTGGGACCTGAATTTCTGTCACTAAGCGATGTTGTTTTAAAACATAATGTTATGTAATCGCATCCTTTACGACAGCTGTCTACCATGAGTGAATATTTGAAGGATCCCATGATATATACAGCAAATACATATTTTTTTTCTTTTGTGTTGTTTTGTTTCTTGTTGTGTTTTGCTTTTTATATTTACACTGCTTTGTATGTTCTAGTTTTTCCTTCAGTTTGTTAACTATATTATGGCAAAAAAGAATAAAAACTAAAATAAAAAGAGAGGGCAACAGATCTCATCGATTTGTTTTGTAATAAACAGCTTTTAGTTACGTTTATATTTGTGGAATAGGTGAATATCCCCTATGGATTTTATTGTGATGACTCATGCCATGCAATATGTTAAAGAGATCAGTAGCTAAAAATTATACCTGCCCCCAATTCCTATCATTCCTCTTCTGGACCTGCAGGTTACATTGGAACTGGAAACGAAGCAGTTTGTTCTATCTCAGGGGTAGGCAACCTTGGCTCTTTTATGAGTCCTGGACTTCAACTCCCAGAATTCCTGAGCCAGCCATGCTGGCTCAGGAATTCTGGGAGTTGAAGTCCAGGACTCATAAAAGAGCCAAGGTTGCCTACCCCTGTTCTATCTCATTGATTTTAACGAGGAAAAAGTTTTACTATTACATTGTCCAAAGAAACCAGTGGGAAAGTACCTTCCCACAACTTCTAGATTTTGTGAGATAGTTTCAGTACAAATCTCTCCCGTGTACCTCCCTTCTTCTTGTCACCCATGGGGTTGATCTATCCATTTGCTGGCAATTGTAGGTTTATATTGTATAAATGTCGTTCTCATGCATCTAGTTGGAAACATCTTGTGGTTTGAACCTGTTTGTTGGCAATCCTCTTGAAGTATATGATGCTACTGATTTGTGTGTGTGTGTGTTAGAAAAATGAGAAAATTGCAAAGTCTGGCTATATTTGTTCTCAGCCTGAGGAAGTAAAAACATGAGCTCATTTTTGACACTGACTTACTCATATCACCCTGAAGTTGAAACAACATATATTAAGAATTCCTGTCACAATTCAGCTTTATCTTTGGTGGTGCAGTCATAACCTTAAGTATGCAGCAGTAGGTGGAGTTCAGAATTCAGTAGAAAATTAACAGCATTAGTCATGTTTGCAGCTGCCTAGTACAGCTGCTTTAATCTGGCAACAAAACTGCTGTGGGACTCTGATCCAGTTTGGATGAAATCCCTTGCTGCTTTCTTCTGAAACTACGGTTTCCTCATGCCAGCTGTTTGCTTCTTTAATTGATGTTAACTATAAACCACAATGATGTCTGCAAGTGATTGCTGGTAGTAGTTACACTACTTGATATAGTAGGGTGGCCTTCCCCCCCCACCCCCAAATTTAACATTTTTAAAATGTGTTTCATCACAGCAATGATCAAATTGGGTGGAACTTAGTAAAAGCTGCACCCCAATACTTTTGAAGATGTCAGACTGTAAAAGGTAAGGCTTTCCCCACTTGTCTGTTAGATGAATACTTGTCACTGGAAATTAAAGAATGTGCAAAGTAAATAAAGCAAATTGGTTTAATAAAGAGTAGCATATACATTCACATTTTATATTCATAGCATGATGTAAATGGAGTCCTTAATTCCCCCAATCAATTCCCTCAGATTGAAGGAAGAAATTAGAAAAAATTATGTACTGGCACCAAGGAAGATAAACTTCATATTCAGAGTTCCCATTTCACTATTCGTAGATGAGGACCTTTGCCCTCTGTATCCTATGAAAGCTTTATGTATAAAAGTTGGGCCCTAAGATATTTAAGATTAATTTATCCAACCGTATCCATACATTCCACATGACACAGAGCTTCCTGCCAAAACCATCTTCCTCTTGCACATACACATATTGCTTAGAATTTCTGATTGGTTAAGTATAGCAAGTACACTGCCTGCTTATCAGTGAGATAGAAAACATAATTTACTTAAGAGCGACCCCTAAGAGATGGCATAACCTTCTTATGGGAACAAATTTATTTTAAAAAGAACCCAAGATCCATGAATCAGAAGAGTCAGTATGATTAATTTCTTGGCTTTCGTGAGAATTCCAGCTAGTTTAATAGTAAATCCTGTTTTCTGAGTGTTTGTAAAACATCGTCCAGGAGCGAGGGCCCCAAATCTAGTGTGAAGGAAAAGAAAGGGTCTGAAGAATCAGCAGGAGGTTTACGGTTCCTGGAGAGAGTTTCAGAGTTCATGGTTTGGGCTCTGCAAAATAGATCAGGCGGTGTTTGAGTAGCCTTATGAAAATGGCACGAAGTGCTTAAAAAGGAGATATCTGTAGAGGAAGATTCTCTGTGGTCTATTATATTGGGGCAGCTGGCAGTGTCCAAATATAAGCGAGGTGGTTTGGGAGGTGGCTGTGTTTTAGTGGTAAGATTTTGTTCACTTTGACACGTAAAATAGTCTGGCTTTTCTTTGAAATTTCTTAGGAACCTCTTTTTGTCACTCTGTTCATTGGAGTCTAATGTTTGGCTGTTCTGGGTCAAGATAATCACCTGGTTGCCCAATTTCTTTTTCCTCCTGAATGAGAGCCGCTTGAAGAAACCTGAAGACCTGATAGATCCTCTCCGCCATGTGTCCATGTTGAGACAACACTAAAGTGATGTTTGCTAATCAATCAATAGTCTTTTAAGTAAACCGTTACTCCTGGAATCAGTGGACTTCTTTCTTGTTTGCTAGAAGAAGAAAAGAGACGTTAACAAGCAGGTTTGTGTATTCAAAGTTAGGACTTGCTTGCATTTTTTAAAGAAAAGAATATGAAGGGAGTGCCGCAAAAGTAATTTTCACAATAATTCTCATTGCTAGAATTCTGCAACCCTCCAGGTAACGAGGATTTTGAGAAGAATACTGAATAAGTGTGCTTTCTGATACCAAAGCCCAAATGTAAGAAAATACTCTGCATCTTAGACAGAAATTTATCTCAGAATGAAACATTTTATTACTAGTACTTTAATTTGGTATGCATTTATATCTAAGCACTGTACAAGACCTACAAGGTATTTACAGTTAATAAATTCCAGATTCTTTTTATTTTTTTCATACTCTGGGAATGCTTATTCAAAGTCCAAATTCACAGAAGTACAATAGAGGTGCTTTCAAGTCAAGATGATGATGATGATGATTGTATGGCATTGTTACATTAGCCAGGAGACTACAATGCTAATGCAGAGTAGTAGTTCGACTGCCAGTTGACTAACTCTGTTGTGGTACACGTAGCTCGCACGCTTCCCAAGATGCGCCACAGGAGGGCAAGCTGGCTTCGCACCAGAAACACAAGCGGCTCCTGCAGGGTCATCCAAGGCACCCTCCCCTCCCCCAGAGCCGCCTCACAAATGGGCATTGCAACCAAGAAGGTTCAGAGCCTGCAGGAATCCGATGGCCTGCATGAAACACCTTCTGGTCTCCCCACTGAAGTAGTACCTATTTATCTACTTCCACAGACCATGCTTTCAAACTGCTAGGTGGGCAGAAGCTGAAGTGGGGGACAGGAGCTCACCCCATAATGCAGTGCTACGCCTTGAACCGCTGGAAGAGAGACCATCTCCAGCATCATTAAGGCATTGAGCCAGCGCGCCTCTAAGTCAAACTTGATTCTTTGTGATTTCTTAGATACATCTATGTAGTTTTCCTAGCAACGATACAAAAGTGATATGCTATTCATTTCTTCTGGGATATTTTCTTACTTTCCTGTTCAGCCCTGTTCAACCTGATGGTCTCTCGTCTAATATTAGCTAGGTTCAACTCTGCTTAATTGAGTAGCTGCTGCCGTCTACAGTAGTTAGATAGTTATAGTTAGTCCAACCCTTACGAACTTTAGATAAACATCATAGGTTTAAATTCTGCCTGCAGTGGTACAAAGTATGTCATTCTTTGGGAGCGAGCTTATTCCCCAGCACATACCCTGTTGGTATAGATTCTTTTGCATTAGTTTGCGTCATCTTTCTGTTTCATTAGGTTATTATCTCCCCTGTTCTATATCCAAGCCTCCTCCTCTATTCCAGTTTCCACAGTCTCTTCGACAGCTTTCAGTAAATGTCTGCCTCTCTCTTCACTTCCTCACACTCAATTCAGTTCTAATTTCCCCCTTTTTTGTTGCTCCATAAACTTGCAATAGCTTCACTTCTGCTCATCAGGCCTTTTGCATTTATTCATGTTTCCTCTTTGGATCAAGAACTAATACCTAACCTGGGCTTGCTCCATTTGATCAACATATCAATAAGTTGTCTTTCCTATTTTCTATTTGTCAGTCTGTGATGTACCACTTCATTCACACTGACAAGCTGATGCCCACTGTATGTAAGAGGCTAGACAGTGAAAGAAGATATGGAAATCTCCATTGTTTCTTATTTGTGGCCTGCCGTCCCTACATTAGCCCATTTTTACTATGGGAAGGTGTTCTGTATCTTAGTTTCCAAAATGTGCTGGTAAATCAAAGTTGAGTGAAGGTATAAGTATTGGTAGAATGCTACACCTGGATCCCATAGTGAACCGTCACAATAATGAAAGTGTTCAGTTTCCTACTGTGAAAAGTTCACTATGGGCCTCTGAGAGAGAGGCATCTATTAGCAAAAAATACCGGAAGGATTTATAAATTAAGTAATTATGGCTTTGAGCTTTAAACAAAACAAAATTTAGAATTAATACTTACAGTGAGATGGACCAATAGAGAAACAGCCAAGTGGGGAACACAGAAGGAAGCCCATCCAGTTCACTGCACATTGCGGTTTCATTCCTTGGCAGTCGTTGAAAGATCATAGCATATTTTCAGATTTCTTTGTTTCAAGCACCTTTCCTTTAGCATCTACTTTTCACTTCTGGCTCAGCCGCTCGTATGTTCTGTGGGTGGTAATTCCTTTGTGTGTGTTCTACGCCAAGCCCTTGCTGACTCAAGTCACATTAGAAACTGGGATTTATACTATTACCTAATTGCCTGGGTTGCAGGAAATAGGTGTGTATGAGTCTGAAGCATCAGCCTACATTACTTTACCTCAAGAGAAACTAGAGCTTCTGTGAAACCTTGGAACCACAGATTTTTATTCTTCAGGAGCGTTACTGGAAGAAGGTACAGATAAGGAAATAAAAGAGCACCTAGCAAATTTAGTTCTGTTGGCCAGGCTCCAAATACAAGAGATTTATGTAATTCCACATATAGTTTCAAATAGAATGTCATTTCCTCCCTTCCCCTCCCCTGTATTGAAATGAGGATGGTTGCAATAAAACACAGAATTCCAGTACTGGTGACTTACATCAAATAACATGGCAAATGGTTAGGAAAAAAATTGATGGCCTGAGATATTTTAAATTGTCTTTGCCCGTGTTTTTGTCTAATGCTTTTGCTTCTCCATCGAACTTGGTCTTATCTTTGTGGTATTAAAAAGTGACATTTTTGTAGATTCTATAAGAATTTTGCAGCTGTTCCTCCAAGTATTTTCTTTATTCTGGTTACATGGCTGTTTTTAATATTGCCCTTTTCGTAAGGAAACTTATATTAGTTTATTGTCCTAAAAATTATTCTTTCATCCTTCTTTTATTGTCAACATCAAATTAAAATAAGGCTTGAAATAACATTGTTGGTCTATCAGCAAGATAAATTGTAATTTATTTTTCTGTTCCTGTAATCACTCTTGCCTTCATTACCGTATGCAAAGAAGTATTTTTCCAGACATCCTAATGTGGGTCAGTATGATATAGTAGTGGATATTTGGGTAGAGATACCCTGAAGTCAGTTCCTGCTTATCTGTGAAACTTGCTGTGCTACGCAGTCAAGGTAAAATCAGGAGTGTCTGCAGTGTAGTGTTGTGTATAAAGGTCTAATTCCTTAGAACCAAGAGAAATTTTGTGTTAACTGCAGTATAATAGGAAATACTAATGCAGTTTCTTAATAGCTGTACGAGCAAAGGATACAATAAAATTAAATTTAACAAATGAATATCAGATCGCTTTCATTTACCATAGGTAAAATGGCTACTGTAAATATTCATATAAAGAGAACTCCTTTATATGAATGTTATTTATACTATATATATGAATTAGCTGCTTCTTTAGATAGCAAGAAAATGACGATAAATTGTACCAATATCTATCTGACAGTCTTGGAAATAATGTTCCTGCATTAAGATTTCCTAAATCATACTGAATATTCAATGAAACATTAAAATCAACATTCTGAAACCAATAATTCCCTTACTGGGAGGTGTAGAAGCCTACAAGTCTACTCAGACGTCTTCACTTTATAATTTCTATAGCAATGCTTTCTTACAAGGCTACGTGAGTAAATTTGGAACTGATGTAATCCAATTTCTTCTCTGTATAGAGCTTCTCAACTAATCTGATTGGCCAGATAATTAACAAAAATACTTACACCATATATGTATATACTTTCGCTTATGCAGCATGTATAGATGATGAGACAATAAAGAGCTTCACCTACCTTTAAAGATTTAGGTCAGCTTTTGTCTGCAAGGGAGGTCAGGTAGATGCCTCTGGACAACATGTGATAGCAATTTACTGCTGCATTTTGCATAGCATTTGATATTGAGAAAATCACTGCTTGCAAAGTATCATTTAAATCATTATTAATATCTGTTAGGTTTCCTGCTTTAATCCTAAAAATACATGATTTAATGTGTCACTCCCATATCGTTTGCTAATTGTGGGCCATCACAGAAGAAAACTAACCTAAATGTAAGATGTTTATGCCAGCATGAAATTTCTAAAATGCTAGCAGGGTTAAAAGCAAAACCAGTACATAGCCTCATAACATTTTACATACATGTATGAACTTTATAGCAAATTGGTTTGGATAGCAATGTTAGACCTCTCGTGGCATTTTGTTTCCTTCTTTCAGCCTTTCCATTTGTTTCATGGCACTTTGTTTGTACCACACCCCAGACCCAGTCCAAAAGGTAAACCAAAGTCATTTTTGTGGATTAGAGCCCTGGTAGATTATTCAAACTTTTTTTTTCCATTTTTGCTTAATAAGAGTGTGCCTGGTACCCTAATTTTGTGAGTGAAATGCATTGGTGTAGGTTTGCCAAGAAACAGATTCCATCCCCTTGTATTTATTTTATTATTTACATCCCACCATTATTATTTGTATAAATAACATAGGATGGCATACATAATACACTTCCCTACTCCTATTTTTTCCACCACAACAACCCTGTGGTGTGTGTGTGTGTGTGAGAGAGAGAGAGAGAGAGAACCCAAAGTCACTCAGCCAGCTTTTATGCCTAAGGCAGGATTGGAACTCACGGTCTTCTGGTGCCTAGCCTGGTGCCTTAACCACTAGACCAAACTGGCTCTATAACTACAGGGTGTCTCCACAATCATCTGTGAAAGGAAACAGAATATAGCCTTGGCTGTCCCATCCCACCGTTTCCAAATGTGCCAAATTTTCTATGGGTAATTTGTCTTTCTCCAGCATGATAGATGGAGAGTCCACGAATGGGTTAACTCTGTCTTCCTGCCCAGTCAGTCAAACTTGCCACGCCTCTCCTGGGCCAGGATACCTCCCAGTCATGACTTAGTCTGTGCCCAGAATAGACGTGTTGATTTTGGCTCCCAGAAATCTTGCTGAATCATCTCTTCTGAGTAATTGAGCAGGTCGTGTGTGTATATATATATTTTCCCCTTCGTGGATTCTTCAATTAGATAGCATTCTTTTCAGGATTGGAGGTTTACTTTTCTCCTTCCCGCTGTAACTCTAATTGGCTTGTAGCTCTAATTGAGCTCCAGCCTTCCGGAGGTCTCAAACTGTTGCAAGTCCGCGGGGAAGATTTTTTTTCAATTAGATAGCTTTCGCTGTAGTTCTTTCAGGATCTTATCTTTCTTTCAGAAGTCCCAGTCTATTCTTTTGCGGCACGCTAGTTGTGGCCACCATTTTGAATGCCAGCTTACTAGCAGCTGGCCGAGAGGAAGCTCTTCGTCAGAAAGCCTTTATTTTTATTTTTTTAGCTGCCTTTTTAAGCGTGCTGATAGCATCAGAGACACGCGAAGACTCTCTGAACTGTCTGCCTTCTCCTGAATTAAGGGGGAAGGACAGGTTGCTTCTCTTTCACTATCAGCAGTGGCGGCCGCCATTTTGGGTGCCACGATCGCATTGCTTTTCCTCTGAAAAGGCTCGTGCAGCCTTCTTTGCTAGCTTCTGAGAAGGGGGGGTAGATTTCAGCCCCCCCCCCCAAAAAAAAACAACCACAGGCTTCAAAGGTGCTTACCTTGTCTTCCAGCTCAGAGAAGTTGGTCCCTGAGCCTCTGGTCAGTTCACAGGGGTCCTTTTACAGGCTCCTCTCTCAATCATTTCAGAGGGTTCTGAGTTCAGATCCCTTCTGACTGTAGCACAATCATTGTTTGCCTTTTCTGAAACCTTTCAAAGAGGATGATCAAGTACAGGAGGCTTCAACTGTAGTGCTAGGCCTCAACCTAACTGTCTCATTGTCCATTCCAACAGAAGACGTGTGCTGGCCATGCCATTCTTGGCCTTGCCGCCACCAACTAGGACCAGTGAGCTGGCTGTTTATCACTGAGGTGATCTGTCGCCACTAGGTTTCTACATGTGAGCTGGCTGTCATCACTGAAGTGATCCGTCGCCACAGTAGACTTGGCCTGTGCTCCAAAGGTGCTTCAACTGGTCTTATGTCCATCAGGAGCTTTGCAGGTGTGCCAGTTGTCCATTAAGTTGGGCCTGCAGCCACCATTGCCATAGAGTACTTATTGATCCCCAGGAGTGGCACGCAGCCTCAGATCAGTACTCTGCTCCTCTGTTTGAGATCCCTCTCAGCATTCCACTGAGATCTCTCCAAATTGTGATGGCAGACAACACCACACCTCAGGCTTCACACGGTGCCCCCAACACTCCTGCGCAATCAAAGCATAAGTCCTCCAAAATGGAGGTTGCTGGAAAGCTCAAGGCCAATGTCAAGGCCATCTCTGGCAAAAAGTCCTCCAAGGCGGCAGAGAAAGAGGCCAGCAGGAGGCCCCAGGCCTTAGAAAGACAGTTTGCCAAGGCCCAGAAACAGGGCACGATGGGCACTGAACAGGTCTCTTCTCCTCTGGCAGAGGACTCTGTATTTGGGCCACAGCTTGCTCCTCCCTTATCTTCCCAAAGGGTCTGGTCTCCAGCGGGGGATGATGATGACCAACCTTATCTTCCCAGGGCTGAACAAGAGGAGATGGTTTCCTTTACCCAAGGACCAGGTATCCGACTGACACCTCCAATCCCCAGAGCAACGCAGTCCAGGCTCAAGGCCACCTTTACGCCCACAGCAGCCAGTCTTTGGCCCTCAGAGGCACAGGGAGTGTGGTCGCCGGAGCAGTTTCAGGCTCTGATCTCCCAGGCGGTCACCCAGGGATTGGCCTTACAATATCAACAGAGGTATGCACCTGAATTGATGGCCTCTGTGACACCGCCTTATCTCCCCCAGTTGGGAGCACCAGAATATTCTGACCCTATTTCCCCCACACAGTCTCCTCGCAGTGGAGTATCTTTTTCTGAGCAGTACAACCCGATGGAAATGCCCCTCTCGGAGGATGAGGATCTTAATCCAGACCCTCCTCCCTTTGTTGGTCTATTCAATCCAGCGTTCTTTAAATCTCTGCTTCATAAGGCCAGCGCTACTGCTAAGATTGGTCCTGACCAGGTTCCCCATCCTGGTCCGTCCACCAGCCAGGACTCAAGGCCGGTATTTTCAGAGCATGTGGTCACTGAGCATCACATCCCCTGTCCCCCTCTTCCTCAACATGGTACAGAAGCAATGGGGAACACCTGGCACTTTTCCCTCTCCAGGGGGGACGGACAAGAAGCTCTTTAATGTTGACCCGGCCTTGTCAGAAGTGCTAGAGGTTCCTTCTGTGGATGAACCTCTGACTCCACTCTTCTCCTCCTCCACGGTGTCCGGTGATATGGCTGAGACCTTGAAGGCGGAGGACAGGAAATCTGAACTTTCCTTCCGCAGGACCCACCAGGCCTCAGAATGGGCGGTGATGGCAGCCACATCCACCTCTTTCTTTGCCAGAACCTCCCTTCTCTGGCTTCGCCAACTTCAGGCCAGAGTACCCCCGGAGGAAGTTCAAATGCACCAGGACTTAGCCAGGTTAGTGGCTGCTTTGGAGTACATTGTGGACGCATCTCTGCATGCCTCCAGGTTCTCTTCTAGGGCCATAACCTCCAATGTTACTGCTCGCAGGCTCCTTTGGCTCAAACACTGGCGAGCGGATGTTAAATCCAAGTGGCACTTGGCAGCTGCCCCTTACTGTGGTGGTCAGCTTTTTGGGGAGGCCTTGACACCTTATTTGGTGGAGAACAAGGACAAGCGTGATGTCTCATCTTCTTAGGCGAACAGATACGATGGCCTACCCCGTACGTCCGCAGGCAATTTTTCCAGTCAGGATCAGGATCGGAGTTTGCTCAGCCCTCCTGTTCCTTCCCTCCCAGGTCTGACTGGCAATTTGACTGACCGGGGACCAGAGACAGACCCAGGTCGCAATTCCAAGCAAAGCGGCCCTTTTGAGGCACGGGTGGCTGTCCCTTCAGAAAGTCTAAATGACTTCAGGGCGGTCTTCCCAATTGGTGGCAGACTGGCATTTGTTCAAAAATGGGAGGCCACCACCACAGATGCTTGGGTCCTCAACACTATAAGGAGCGGTCTGTCCCTAGAATTCATGTCCGTCCCTCCAGAGCGCTTCATTCCTTGTCCGCTGTCAAAAAATGCAGTCAGGAGGGCTCTCATGTCAGAGGCTATTCAGCACCTCTTAGAAATAAGGGCCATAGAACCAGTCCCGAATGGGCAGCTAGGAAGGGGGTTCTATTCCATCCTCTTCATCGTTCCGAAGACATCTGGAGGATGGAGGGCAATACTCGATCTAAAGGGGCTGAATGCTCATCTCGCATACAAGAAGTTCAAGACTCATCATTTCCAGTACAGAGCTTTACCGTTCGGCCTTTCATCAGCCCCAAGAGTGTTTACCAAGATCTTGGCGGTGCTGACCACACATTTGAGGTCCGTCCCGGTACGCATCCAGTGCTGTCTGGATGACATTCACATCCAGTCCCTATCGGTCCAGGTGGCTCAATTGGACCTGGCTTTGTCTATCAAGACTCTCCAGGACCATGGGTTCTCAGTGAACTTTCAAAAGAGCCAGACAGTTCCCTCAACCCATCTTCTTCATTTGGGCGCTGTCATAGACACCGAACTATGCAGGGTCTATTTATCTCAGGAACGTCAGGACAGCATCAGAGCCCTGGTCCTTCAGGTCCACAGGGAGTGTGTAGTCACCCTGGCCGTTCTTTCCCAACTGTTAGGGAAGTTGGTTTCCTGCATGGGAATAGTCCCATGGGCCAGACTACATTCCAGGGACCTGCAATGGTTCTTGCTCACGTTTCAGAGACTGGGCACCAGCTCCTCCAACCAAAGGGTAAGGGTTCCGTCTCGGACCCTAAACTCCCTCCAGTGGTGGACCTCGCCAGTTGTAGCCAGGGGCTCATTGTTCCAGGAGCCTGTTCAGATCACCCTGACTACGGACGCCAGCCTGTTTGGCTGGGGGGGCGCATCCAGGGTCTCAGTTGGCTCAGGGCCGGTGGTCCTGGTCCGACCTACAGCACAACATAAATTGGTTGGAGCTCAGAGCCATACATCTGGCCCTACGCCACTTCCGCAACTGGGTGGCAAGACAACATGTTCTGGTCCTCACGGACAACGTGGCGGCAAAAGCCCATGTGAACCGGCAAGGGGGTACCCATTCCAGGTCCCTTATGGCCGAGGCCCAACTGTTGGGCTCTTGGGCAGAGACCAACCTCTCATCACTCAGGGCCGAGCACATCTCAGGGGAGGCAAATCAGCAGGCAGACTTTCTCAGCAGGTCGACAGTGGATCATTCTGAATGGCGCCTGCATATCGGAGAGATTCGGTCGGCCGGTATTGGATCTGTTCACTTCTCCAGCGAATTCCCAGCTTCCGAGGTTTTCCTCCCAGTTCCCCTCTCTGGGGGCAGAGGGAACGGATGCCCTCCGCAGCCCTTGGCCCGGGGGCTTGCTGTATGCCTTTCCGCCTCTCCCTCTGATCCCGGCAGTCATCCGCACGTTACTGCAAGAGCGGGCAGAAGTGATACTTGTTGCACCACACTGGCCAAGACGGCCATGGTTTGGCAACCTCATGAGTCTGTCAATCCCCTGTGGAGGATTCCTCCAGATCACATTTCACTCAGCCAGGGAGCTCTGCATCATCCAGAACCCCAGTGGCTCCAGTTGACCGCCTGGCACTTGAGCGGCAGTTCCTGACACGAGTCTTATTCATCGGAGGTAATTACGGTGATTCAGGCCTCCAGACGGCCTACAACAAATCTATGACTCCACTTGGAAGAGTTTCTGTAGCTGGTGTGCAAATAACCAGTTAGATCTTTTGGCTGTTACTATCCCCAGGATCTTGGACTATTTATTGGAGCAGCTCAACATGGGCTTGGCACCCAATACCATCCGCCGACAAGTAGCAGCTCTCTCCACTGTATTTACATGGGGCAATTCAGAGGCATTGGCTCAACATCCTATGGTACGCTCATTTCTCAAGGGAGCAACCAACACCAAGCCTCCAGTGATTCATCGGTATCCCTCTTGAGATTTGTCACGGGTCTTGCAGGCCCTTACCTCTCCTCCATTTGAACCCATCAGGACCTGTACTCTGCAGTTCTCGACAATTAAGGTGGCCTCCTTGATAGCCGTCACGTCCGCTAGACGCATTTCTGAATTGGCAGCTCTCTCTGTCAGACAGGACTTATGTGTTTTTCATGCTGACAGGGTGGTCCTTCGATTGGATCCCTCCTTTATTCCTAAGGTCAATACCTTGTTTCATAGAGCGCAGGAAGTCATTTTGCCGGATTTTTGTCCTCATCCATCTCATGGCTTGGAACGGCAATGGCACACTCTGGACGTCCGCAGGGCTTTACGCCACTATATTAAGCAGACAGCATCTTTTCGCAAGTCGGAAGCCCTCTTTGTTTCCTTTCAACCCTCTACTATGGGGCAGAAAGTTTCTGCCTCCACTATAGTCAGGTGGATCAGGGCTTGTATTGCAGGGGCGTACCAATCTTATTCCCTGTCAGTTCCCAGGCGTATCAATGCTCACTCCACTCATAGTGCTGCAACTTCTGCGGCTTGGGCGACAGAGGCGTCCATTGAGGACGTTTGTAGGGCGGTGACATGGTCCTTGCCTTCCCCTTTTGTGAGCCATTATAAACTGGATAGGTTTGCCTGCACAGACGCCTCATTTGGCCAGAGTGCTGCAACAGGTAGTGCCACAGGGTGGGACACAGGCCCAGACTGATTCCCTCCCATAGGCACAGGGCAGCTTTGGTATATCTCATTCGTGGATTCTCCATCTATCATGCTGGAGAAGGGGCGTTGTCTTACCTGAACGCCTTTTCTCAGCATGATGGAGAATCCACACCCACCCCTTAGTGTCCGTCAGGTCCTGTGTCAGGGTTATGGGAGCCAACACGTCAGACTGTTGTCATTTGCTTCGCCTTCATCATGACTGGGAGGTGTCCTGGCCCAGGAGAGGCGTGGCAAGTTTGACTGACTTAGTCTAATTGGGCAGGAAGACAGTTAACCCATTCGTGGATTCTCCATCATCATGCTGAGAAAAGGCATTCAGGTAAGACAACGCCCCTTCTCAACTTTAGCAGTATTAAGATTTGTGGACATTAGCTCTGTAAGTTGAATTCTGGGAGTTGAAGTCCACACACCTTAAAAGCCACAAAAGTTGAGAAGCACTATTTATAGACTATAGTTTCACATTGTATTGGCCTCTCAGCCGGGTGTTTCTTTTCTACAGCTCCCTCAGAAATCCTCCAAAAACTTTTCAGGCTTGCAGGCATACATACAGGTTGGTCTTGACTTATGACGGCCATTGAGACTGGGATTTTCATTGCCAAGCATTGCAGTTGTAAAAGGCGACTGCATCGCTTAGTGACAGCAAACCCTGCAATCTCGGCTGCCGATTTTAAATGAATCCCACAGTTTAGGCAAGGCAACTTCTTGCCAGCTTTCCACAGTCAAAATTAGTGGGGGACTCTGCAAGTGCCAAATCAGAAAGTGGTTGCTGCTGGCTGGAGGAGGGAGCGAGGGGATGTGCAAGAGGTGCTGGTCAGGAAAAATGGGTAACATGCATGGGAAGATGCACGAGTCAGGCTGGATATGTGAGAAGCAACACACGGATCAGGGAGTGTGGAAGAGGTGCTGTGTAGGTGAGGGAGGATCAGGGATGGTGTGTGAGAGCAGCAGTGCAGGTCAGGAGGCTCTTTCTGGGGAAGCTGGCAAGGAAGGTTGCAAATGGTGATCAGCTGATGCTTGGCAACCAGTCCTAAATGTGGACAGATTGCCAAGCTCCCACTTGACAAAACTCTTGAGGACTGATTATAGCCCCCATTTTCTCAATGCTTAATTTCAAGTGGTTGTTGAAGAAATGTTGCAGATCAAGGACTACTGTATGTTCAAGAAATACGGCAATGCTTTAACAAACCATTGTTCTTTGGACCAGCTGTAAGCTTTTCTGAAAAAAGAAATGCACCTTATGAACAGAACCTCTAGAACATAATCTAGAATAATTTGTTCTAAGCTCCGTTTTAATATGTGAGATCTTAAACTACTCAAATTTGAATAATTTGTATGACAATATTAAGCATATTGGGCTGTAAAACATAAAACATTTTTTTTCCTTTTAGCACTTTCCAGCCAGACGAGTAATGCTATGTACTGTGCAAAGTTTGCTTTGTTTGTAAAGAGTAATTTTAATATCTACAAAATCTTAAGATCAGCTGAAAATGCCAATAATATTGCTTGCCGAGAGCCAAATAAATTGCCAATATGCAGCAATGAGTAATATAATAGCTGCGCTAACTTAAGAATCTGTATTTCCATGGACATTTGAAAGGTACTCTTGTATTGTGGTGGTGATGCTTTCCAGATCCAGAATAAAATGATGATGTATGAAAGACCCAACGGAGCTTCAGAAACTAACTGCAGTCACTTCTTTCCACAGGGTTCAGTAGTTTCCGAGAGGGATTACGAAAGTCTTGTGATGATGCGCATGCGGCAAGCTTCTGAGAGGCAGAAGCTAATTGAAAAGATGAAACAGGAAGACGAAGAAGAGTCGTGTACATAGTAGAAGGGGAAATGGCATTACCATGCATTTTTGCTTATAATTCTTAAATCATTAAAAAAACTACTGAAGGAAAAACTTCAAAACTACTCTAGATTTCTTGGAAGAATAACTGATCACCCAAATTAAGGGGATACACAAAGTGAAAATCCTATTTCAAGTATTTCAGTGCATGGCTTAAATTACTCTTGACATCTGGAATTTATACAGCAGTGGCAAGTCTGCCTTTTGCAAAACCATATCCTTCCTTCTTGATCACCATGTTTCCCTACTCACTGAACCGACATGAGTTCTACAGCACATTTTCTAGGGTAGAAAATGTTTTCTGCTCATCACAACTCATGGCAAGTCTGACTTTAAAGGCTCATCGTGCTCTTTAACATTCTTTATAAATCAACACATGTCTTAGATGTAACATATTCTTTTATTTAAAAGCCTTCTATTGTTACCTTATTTTTATCTTTGTAATAAATCTGTGAGATTCGTTTGGTTGAAAGCTGGTTACCAGCTCAATTTCGTAGCTAAATTGTGATCTTGCCCATTTTCTCAATTCTTATCTAGAACTCTAAATATTACTGGTGGTCATTCATAGCCACCTGCATCACAAGGAAACTGAACCACCTATCGGTATTGACAGTGTAAACTAAACTAAAATAAATTCAGTTACAAAGAGGGTAATTATTTGCCAATTCCAGTTCAGCAACAGAACAATGTGAAACTAACATAGCTCTTTGAATAAGGGGGAGAGGGTGCACTAGTCCCATTACCTGCCAATATATGTTGTATATTTTATATTAGTGTGCCCTTTGGGATACTCATTATTTCATACTTTTGCTCAAGATTGTCAATTGATATATTACAGGCTTTGGCAGCATTTTAAAACTGCCTGGTAATAAGCAGTTTGAGATACAATATTAGGTTGGTTTTACCATTTTTTATTATTTTATCAGCTACTTAGGAATGGTTTTCAGCAGGCATAGTGTAAATAATCTCAACAATGAAAAGGCAAGTTGGTAAAATTAAAAACTATATGGAATTATTTAAAGAATCTTTTCTGTGCTATTTCAAGATATACCATGTAGAGATAATAGAAAAACCACATATCACAATCTCAAGATTCTAGTCACACTCTTGAATGGGGACACTGTAGTATACTTTAAGTACATCACGTAATCTATAGAGGTAAATTTGTATGGTAACAATATCCCTATCAATATTAATAGACATTTTCTGCATGATCATGTGTGTCTGCTATGTCACACCTGATCTAACCTGAGACTGTTACTAATATAGTGGATTTAATGCCAAGTTGTCACCATTCAATAAAGTGGTGATAACAATACTGCCAGTTTCAGCTTGGCACCTGAAATAATACTTAATAAAGATTCATCTCTTCAGGAAATTCCAGCCCCAAAGCTGTGAACCTTCTTAGAATGATGTAGTGATGCTTAACGATTTTAAAGCCAGGTTTTGATAAAGTCTCACTTCAAAATGACTGAAGACGAGCAATGCGATCTCAGGCTTATGCTGGGTAGTTTACAGCAATATTTTAGGAAGGAAGAAAAGCAGGATTCATTTCTTTGTGAAGACACCACACCAGTGTCTGCCCCACTCCTGTCATGCTGATCACTCGATAACCACACTTCTCCAGCTTGTCCAAGACGATCCGTGGAGCATCATTCACATAATATTCCCAGCTGTTGTAAACAAGGCAAAAAAAATGAAAAGAATTTTTTAAAAACAATTTCAAATAATCTGTGTTCATATTGATGAGAACGTAAACTGAATTTTATTAAATTTAGTTTTAAGATTAATCTTCTAGGTCTTTGTTGCCCCACATTTCTGAAAGCTTCCCAAGTTTTGGGAAGTAGCAATGGAGCCTAGGGACAGCTTTATTCACAAAACCTCATGAAGATATAATGCCCAGTTTTATATATTTGGTCCCAATAAACAAGTTAGTCAACAATGGATTATTTATAATATTACTTTAACATTGTAAATGTTAGGGCACTGTTACAAATACAGCTCTACCCTAATCTGCTTTTGATATTTTGCAGGGCTCTACTGGATTTGTTCTGTTTTCATCTATGAACTGAGCCTTCTGGCTCGTATTTCTAAACTGCAGAGTTTGCAGCCACAAAGTTAGATCCCCCTGAGGCTTTGTTCGTTTTCCCTCTTCTTCTGGTTATTTATGTGAAAAAGGAGTCGGTCACCACTGCAAAGCACGAAGGGAAAGGAGAACAAGTAGTAGAGACATGAATGGCAAGGGCGGGAATGACAAAAAGCATTGTGTCGTTGGGGCACATACCCGGCACTTTTTCCATGTGCATTATGCTGTTGCACCCAAATACGAAAAGGACAAAGCTTATGGTACGACACTATTTTTGGCACTATTGACAAATGCAACCAAACGCACATGAAAATCCTGGGCAGTGGGTAAAGGTGGAACTTGGGAGACAGCGGCCTAGCAGCTGCAGCAGAATTTCTCCTCGGGATGCAGTGCTCCCCTGCTGACCAGGATGGAGATCTGACAGAGACCGGAAGCTCCGTCTCCTTGCAAACAGGGCGCTTTGAAATGGAGCGATTAGTTCTATCACCAAGTGTCTCATTTACAAGAGGACGGAGCTTCCATCTCCGTCAGATCTCCACTCGGGAAAAGGTGCTTGGGCGTCTATGGGGCGTTGGGAACTGAGTGAATTGCTTCGTTCCAAAGCACCCCATAGGTGCCCAAATACTTTCCCCCCCCCCGCCTCTGCCTCTGCATGTGGACTTACCTGCTCTGTGCCGGACACCCATCGGCCCCCACGCGCTTACCACCACTTGTGCTGGCCACGCTCACCCCACCAGCTTATTTTGGGGGTAAGGCTTATATTAGGCCCACCCCAAAAAATCAGGCTCGGGCTTATCATCGGGGTAGATCTTATTTCCAGGGAAACATTGTATCCAGGGGTATATTCAAGGCCCTTCGCCCTTCCACTGGCCTCCACAACCCTTCAAAGAGCAGATAGCTTCATAGAGATACTCATCTGACAATCTTCCAAATAGAAGAGTCATCTTTAAAGTAAGACCTATCACTATTTATACACCAGCTTCACACTTGATCTTTTAAGCTTGCTTGCATGTAAAAGCTCTGAAATCATTAACAATGGAAAGTCAAAGGACGCAAACATCAACCTGATGAAAACCTTAGAATGACTTATAAAATAGCATGTTTTTGAACTACTTAGGTAAATACGATTGTGATCTCTTCACCAAATTTTATTTCTAATACCTGTGGAGAAAAGTTAATAGGAAAGGAAAACACTCCTTATTTTTCATCTTCAATTCTAAAACATTGCTTTCAACTGATTTTACATTTTTTTTTTCTAGGTCTTCAGAAAAGTGCCCTGAAAACTAATCCAGTTTACGTACTACAGTAAGCCAGGCCTTGTTTCATTCATAGTTCATTCAATAAAGAGCAACTGGCTGAGTTGAACTAATAATATTAGTTAATATTTTATAAACCACGATGCCTGGGTTAAACATGATGTCTTAAGCCAAAACAACTATATTGTAATTTAAGAAGATTTATCTTTATGTTCACATTTATTTATGGTGCCTCAAAGGATAACATTTTGCATGTCAAATTCTAAAGCTGCATAAACAGAGAAAACAGATGGCATAAAACTGGCAGGAGGCCAACATATTAGACTGGAAGACAGGTCCAATCTGGGGTAATGATGGGGGTTGAAGCAAGAAAAGAACTGAATGGAAATGGCTTGGATGAAAATTTCTCTGATGTTATCATTAAAGTAAATAGGATTCTAGTATTGTTGTCGTCATTTGGGCTTTAATTTAAATGATGAATGAAAAGCTCAAGAAATGTCTTAGATGCATCAGAATTATTCATCCATCTTGAAGAATGCAGACAATTTTTTGGAGCAAAAGAATAAAGATGACAAAAAATGTTATGGGTAGGAATATATAGTTTGTTAATAAAAGATTTCCACCCAACTGGGCACCAGATTTGGGAAAGCTCTCTTGTGTTGTCAAAATTACTGATTAACAAACAGTGATAGAAGCAAGAAGCAAAAAGAGGAATACTTACAAATGATTTCCCAACATGTTTCTTTTAATGGCCCCTAGATAGTGCATCAAGTTTGGATCGGAATGTTCATCACCAACCATTGTAGGTCCAACTTCCTGCAAAGAGAAGTGACCTTTTCTGTATTGAAAGTAACATTAGCATCATCCCATTATTTCACTATACCTCTCGTCTATTTGCAAAATTTGAACATAATAAAGATCCTTGGCAGAAACCACAGTTCAAGATGGTTTATGAAAATCTCTTAACACTGTACTTTTGTCCTCAAGTTGAGATTGGCCTATTACCACTCAGCTTTGCACACCTGCCCATCATTAGTGTATCCAAATTTACTACAATGCATTTTTTTACTTTTTATTGTGTTGTTGTAAGACTTTGCACTATTTCATTATATTATTTCAGCACAGTGACATGTATATAAAAGTATTTTTATTTATTTATTTATCTAACGTGTGGCCATGTTACATTACCAGCAGACTACAGTGTTAATACAAAGTAGTTGTTTGGCTGCTCATGACTGCTGGTTTGTTCAGTTCATACTCGCACACTATCTAGAGTGCACCACAGGGGCGGACTAGCTCCACACTCAGTTCAACAGCATTCTGCAGCGACATCTGGGGTTTCTCCCTCCACTGATGTCACCCTGTGTTTGGGAGTTGCATCAGGGAAGGTCTGGCATTGGCTGGATTCACACTACTACTACACAAAACGCTATTATTTTCCCACCAAAGTGGTACCTATTTATCTACCCGCATAAGAACAGGCTTTCGAACTGTTAGGTTGGCGGAAGCTGAGGCCAGTGACAGAAGGTCACTCCACCATGCAGTGCTAGGACTCAAAGCGCTGGAGCAAAGACCATCTCCAGCATCTTTATGCCACTGAGCTATCACACCTTATACAAAATAATTAAAAATCACTGACATTATATTACTTAAAAGTATTGAAAATAGAGAAGAGAAAGAAACAAGATATTCTATTAAAACGAGTTACAATTTATGATATCAATATCACAAGCATTAAAATTGTTGAGCTTTTTCATTCAAAATTCAGTATAACATTGAAAACCAATGCAACCCAAATCAACATATGTTATAAAGGTTTCATCGTTGGTGTACACAGAGAGAGAGAGAGAGAGAGAGAGAGAGAGAGAAAGAGAGAGAGAGGGAGAGAGGATTTCCCCAAATACATAAACATTGATTTAAAAAAAGGTGAATGGAGCAGTTTTAATGCTACATTATTCAGACATTATTCAGAATATGCCAGCAATTTCCAACTTATTTGCCAAAGATCTCCATTAGCATCCCGTTTGATGGTATTTCTGATCTCAGGTATTAAGCACACCCTATGTTTTAGAATCAAGATGTCTGATCAGTTGACTTCACCTGGAAGAATTTGTCTATTCATTAAAATCTGACCTGGGGCTCCTTCTGGTAGATAGATGGGTACCTAAGTATTTATTTATTTAGTAAATAAATGAAAGCATAGCACTGTATATGAGTTAATAACACTTTAAGATCACACTACCATTTGGCAGCAAAGAGGCACATTTATGGTAGCAATGTTGTTTTTCTCACTCTAAATGAGGATAAGGGTAGGAGCCAGTTAGCGGGCAAAATCTTCCCATTCCACACCTATGTATTCCACAAGTGCCCTAAAACCGTACCCATAAAAATCAACAAGTTTGCTATAAAATTTTTATGATACAATTTCAGATCCCTTTTCTGCAAAATCATAGAAACACTAAACAAATGGTATTTACGGACCTGTCCTTGAGGTTATGGCTTTTGCAGTGCCCCTGCAGTCACATGATCAAAATTCAGTCATTTGATAGCCCACCTTTTTTTAAGAGTTGTTTTAATTTCTGAACCACAAGACTTCACTATTAGGACACAAGGAAAGTTTTTTCCTTTACATAAAACCAAAGTAAAATCATTGGCAAAAGCTTGGCAACAATAACCCTATTCACCTTTACCGACTTAGAGCTATGTAGCTATTTGTGTGTAAGACATTGTTATAGCTCCCCCTACAGGCTGAACATGAGACAGCATGAAATGTTTTCAATTGATCTTTTTGAACTAATTTGGGGTTTTTTTCTGACTTTTTTCTTTTCTAAACATACCGGTACATTTCAAATCAATATTCAGGGTTGGCTGCACAGATACTTTTATAGCAGGGGAAGGACTTTTTGCAGTTGGGGGCATCATCTTCTTTTGAAACAAAATATAGCTGAGATTTGCAGTGGCTGTAAATACAATTGCTCAACATTCAACCTATTATCAAAAAAGGGGGGAAGAGTGTCAGATGCAGAGGAGCAGGAAACTTAATGCATCTATTTCACTTTCTCCCTTCACTAGTTAATAGTTTGTTGAAAATCCACAGAAATTCAGTTTGCTGCTCAATTTTTGTGCATACATTAAAAAGTCAATGCAGGGTTGCTAAAGGGTGTCAACACATGATTTATGTTTGGGGAATTTGGGGAACTAAAGTCCACACATCTTAAGTTTTCCAAGTTTGAAAAACAATTACCTATATCAAGGTGCTGGTGATGACCTATAAAGCCCTAAATGGCGAGGGTCCGGGATATCTGAGGGAACACCTGCTGCCAGCATCAAGCTCCCTTCGTCCAGTGCGCTCCCTCAGGGAGGGTCTTCTCAGGGTGCCGCTGGTAAAAGATTGCCGGTGGGTAACACCCAGGGGGAGGGCCTTCTCTGTGGGTGTGCCTGCCCTTTGGAACCAGCTGCCCGCGGAGCTTAGGACTGCCCTCAACCTCCGTTCATTCCGCCGGGACCTGAAGACCTGGCTCTTTGAGCTCTCTGGCCCAGGCTGAGAATTTTAACTTTAACTGGGGTTTTTATTTTTCTCTCAGGGGTTGATTTAATCTTTTTTAATTGTTTTTAACTTTTGTATTGATTTTTCTTTTAAATATCCTGTAAACCGCCCTGAGTCCTTCGGGAAAGGGCAGTATATAAATCCAAATAATAAAATAAATAAAATAATATATCATGCATCCACTGGAGAAAAAGGACTTTGCTTGTTTAGCTTAGGAATTTTCTCCTAAGACTGGGATGATGAATCTCCACAGTCTCTGTATCCCTTTCCTCAAAGTAACATGTAAGTAGCCAGAAGAAGTAACTAACGGCCATCAATTTTCTGTATACCTGTAAGGTTAAAATTTCTGGACATGTAGATTTTTCCATGTTTCACTGTACTGATCAGATAATCTATATAAGCATGGCCAGTCACATCTGAAGTGTACTTATAACTAAATTCCACTATGATGAGAGGTTCTTGGTTTACAGGAAAATGGATATGTTCACACGACAATGGCAAATCTAACAAATGTATCGTCACATAATTGTGTCATAATGCTGTTAGATCCATGATTCCATGAAATGGTCTGTGAGGCACAAGTGTATCCAAAAAGAGAAAAATCACTGTGTAAAATGCCCAATGACTTCTGATCATTTTTCCTTCAAGAGATTAACCAATCCAGAAATTGCAACTCTGACACCTTCCAAAGAAGTCTTCCCCCAAACTCATCCCCAGAGGTGTTGGGATTATCACTTCCAGTAATCCCAGCCAACTCCATTTCTGGAAGTTGTGGTGTCTACACATCTAGAAGGTACCGCGTTGAGAAAGGCACTGCTCTAGAAGCAGTTACAGGTGGATCCTGTCAACATACAAGAGCATCATCAGAAATCTATTGCTACGGGTGGCATTCATGGATCTGCACAACCAAGCAAATGGCAACTGAGAAAAGAAAACAATATCTAACTGTAGAACTGCGTGCAAATTACACAAAGTGACTTGATATATTTCATCATCCCCAAAGTCTCTAGTACTAAATCAGGCATGAAGGGGGTTAGAACAAATTGTATCAACACATATCTACATACATATGACCAAGGAAAGAAGCTGGTGTTCATATATTTCCGCCAGACGAATATTTCCAGAAATCAGTTAATTCTTTCATTCTTACTTTTACCCAAATAAAAGATACCGGCTCCCACCCCGTCTGGATATCTTTTCCCGCACACACTGGCTTTCTTGATTTGGAAGGAAAGGGGAAGGGGGGGGTTTAATCAGCAAAAGTTCAACATTCCCAAAATAATTGCATGCTTGGATCTCTCGCGCTGTCTTCCCCAGCCTCCCACTTTGCAACCCCAGTCCCGAATCGCTCACCATGCGGATCTGAGTGCTGATGAGAACGTACGGCATGATCCCTTAAGCGCCCACCAGGGTGTTAAAGGTGGCCGCAGCAGCTCCAGCGTCTTCTATTTTCCTAGTTCGCTTCCACACGTGACATCCTGCCTAACCAGGTTAACGCCCTCCTCCGGAACAGCCAATCGAAGAGCGAGCTACCTAAGGGCGGGGCCGGCAGGGCCGTAAGGTAAAGCTTTTCGGCTGTGCACAGGCTAGGGCTGGTTTAGTTTGTGGGAATGCTGGACCGTGGCCTGAAGACTAAGCCAACGTCTGCAGTAATCAAGCTTCTCTTTAATATATTGGATTTTCCTCTGTTTGTAGATCTGACTTACCAGAACACGGAACATCTCGATAGTCGATCAGCAAATAAAAATTTATCATCTGCACTTCTGCATGTTATTCATCTCTGAGTGAACAGCCAGAGAATGTTTGTAAAGGGATGAGTGGGTATTGCTTCCATTTATATTCTTTTATAGCACCTTTTTATCATTCCCTACCCATCAAATTTGTTTACCATTATTGTGCACTTTAGCACCTAACAGATTATGTTCCTGAACGCTTACTGTAACTATTTCCAAGTGATTGTAATTTAAAATATGTATGCATCTCATTTTATAATCCTAATTAGGATATGAATAATACCTGATTCTGAGAAACATGGCAGATACATGATGACTACCAAATTTGGGGGCTGGAGGAAAATTCAGTGGAATTAAAGCTGACAGAGGCATCAGTACGATCCAACATTTTAGTTAAAATGGTGAAAGTGGCATCATGCCATTTCACTGTTAAGCTTCACTCTCTTCATGCTGGTCCATGCAACATCATGATGCATGGACCAGAGTGGAACTTGTAGCTTTGGAATTATCATTTGTTTCCATTTCTCTCATACCTTTACAGACATGCCTGTACCCCTTACCCAGGTGGTAGCATGTAGCTGGTGTTGGCAGATCTCAAAAAACTAAGAAGGATCACACCTGGTTGTATTTGGATGGGAGATCAGCACAAATAACAAGGCCTGTAGGTTAAACTGAAGCAGAAAAAACATCCCAGGAGATAAGAACTGAATTCAAATGAGTCTTAGAGGGTCATGTTGTGGACATATTATGCAAGGAACCAAGTCTCCTGAAAGAAAGGGTTAGAAGCTAGGAGACTGTGAGTTCTAGTCCTCTCTTAGACATGAAAGCCAGCAGGGTGACTTTAAGCCAGTTATATTCTCAGCCATGGGATTGTTGGTGAGAGTGTGGTTTGCTCCTTAGTTGTTCCTTGATTGGAATTTTTTTTCTGCTTGATTATTTGCTTGATATTAATCCCTCTTTATCTGAGCATTGGCTGCTGAAGGGGATGTGTTCAGGTCTTTTTTACAAGCAAATGCTAGTATTGCCTCGTTGGGTAGTAAAACATTTGCAAACAATCAAGCTCAAGAGAGCACCAAGGACACCACAATTCAATCCTGAGCTACACATATTCTTTTCTATTGAAAGAATTTACAAGCAGTTGTTTGGTACTTGCATAAGGGCAACTGCAAATAAAATGTTACAGATGAAGAATTGCTATTACTATAAATAGCATCACAACAGATAATAGATTTGGGAGAATTGCTGCCTTGCAAGCTGGAAGCAACTATATAGTGTCCCATCCCAACCAGTCCTGTCACACTAATGTTCAGAGATGTATGAGTTCTCAACTATAAAGACATTGTGATAAGAAAGAATTTAAAAACCTCTTAATTAATCTTAACTAATTGTATCCCATGTAATTGCAGATTATTATTTTTTTGCTTTAGCAACATTTGCGTATTAAACAAATAACAAAGAAAAGGCTGAAACATGCTAGGTACAGATTTGAAAATGGCATAGTGAGATGCTTGCTGGAAATTAGAGATAAGTAAACACCTCTATCATGCCCAATTGCACTACCATCTTAGGGCCAAATTAAACAGGACACAAGAACTATCTTGTTTGTTTGATAGAAATGCAGCAATTTGTGGATCTGACTGAAGCAACCACAGGGAGAGCATTGTTTAAAACTTGTGCACAGTCCATACTTTTAAGGTACATCACACATTAGAGATGTCAGATGCCAGAGATGTTGGAAAAAGTACAAAATCAAAAAATTGTCACCAGGAAAAGGCCTCTGAGCAAGAGATAAGGACTGATCACACAGAATGTTACAATTAAATTTTAATGGGTTGCAGGGTTAAAATAATAGCAGTGTGTAAAAGGTTATTCTTACTGAAATATACATGTTTTGTCTCCGTTTATGAAAATTCTTTGAGGTCATAATGCCAGGCCCTCAAATTTTAAATCCAGAATACCAGTAGTTTAAAACTAGCTTTATGCATGTCTATCTGCAAAACACACTTGATTTACTAGAAATTCTGCATTCTAATGGCAAGAATTTTATAAGAAATCCACAAGGATCATGAAAACAGGGATATGGTTTAATTTCATGTGTTTTGATATTACTTTCACAAAGGCAGATATGCTAGCAAATCTATCCGAATTCTAGCAGTACAATTTATTGTCTAGATACGATCTTTAATATCCTTTAAGACCTAACTTTAAACTCCCACAGCCTTGATCCTCTGCCATTCCTACACAGATAGCAAAAGGACAACAAATAATTATCTGAAGCCTTGCCTCAGAATCATTTCCTTTTCTCACTCAGCTCTACAGATCTATCTAATGAAATCTATTCTACTTGCTTTCATCAAATGATCCTGCGTCACCTGCCAAACCAAAAGCACTAAATGCAATGCTCAGTCTTATGCTATGGCTCTCTGTTAATTGAGCATGAAACAAAACCATTTTTTAAAGCAACTATTATTTGATTATGAGAAAATCTTTCAAAAATTAGAACAGGTAGAAGAGACAAAAAAAATCTTACCTCATGACATGTAGTTTATCTCAATCACATCTATACCAATGGAAAAAAATACCATTATTGCCTGTCTATAAAACACATTTTAGCTTTGTTTTGAATAAATAAACGTTTGCCGATCAATGTGTATTGGTGTGTGTGTGTGTTCTCCATTAATTGACAAGGTTAGGATTAGAACAGCGTTTTCCAACCTTAGGAACTTGAAGATGCGTGGACTTCAACTCCCAGAATTCCCCAGCCAGCTATGCTGGCTGGGGAATTCTGGGAGTTGAAGTCCACGCATCTTCAAGTTCCTAAGGTTGGGAAACGCTGGATTAGAAGACAGAAGATGCAAATTGTAATAATTGTAGCAGTGCCAATTCAGTGTAGTGATTGAAGTGCTGCCCTAGAAAGTAGAAGATGATAAGTTCTAGTTTTGCCTTAGGCATGAAAGCCGGCTGGGTATCTTTGGGCCAGTCACTCTATCTCAGCTCAACCCAGCTCACAGGGTTGTTGTTGTGGGGAAAATAGAAGAGGAAGGAGCATTATGTATGTTCACTGCCTCAGTTACTTATAATGTAATAAATATGAGATAAAAATCTAATAATAAACATCAGCAGAAAAAGTATGAGAAATTGGAAAAGTACTATGGCCTAAAGGAGGAACTAGAAAGGATGTGGAAAATAAAGGCCAAAGTAGTCCCAATGGCAGCAGGAGCACTTGGGGCTGTGACTTCTAAGCTGGAAAGTAGCTCCAACAGATGCCAAGGGTGCTAGAAACAGCTAAGATACTATGCAGAACCCTCAAACTGTCAGGCCTCTGGTAGAAGACCCAAAGCTGAGATCACTTTGCACAAACTAATATTACTTTTAAAGTTTCCCAATTTGGAAATACCTTATTATTTAATTAAAAAGCTAACACAATCCTCGGTTGTATAACAGAGGCATAGAATCAAAATCACACAAAGTATTAGTACACTTGGAATACTGCATCCAGTTTTAGTCACCACATTACAAAAAAGATATTGAGACTTTGGGAAAAAAGTGCAAAGAACAACTAAGATGATCCAAGTCCTGAAGACAAAATCATATGAAGAAGAGTTGCCAGAATTGGGTATGGCCAGTCTAGAACAAAAGATTAGGGATGACATGATAGCAGTATTCCAGTATTTGAGGGGCTGCCACAAAGAAGAGGTTGTTGTTGTTGTTAGTTGCGAAGTCGTGTCCGACCCATCGCGACCCTACGGACAATGTTCCTCCAGGCCTTCCTGTCCTCTACCATCTTCTGGAGTCCATCTAGGCTCACGCCCACTGCTTCAGCGACAAAGAAGAGGGGGTCACCTTATTTTCCAAAGCACCAGAAGGCAAGACAAGAAACGATGGAAACTAACCAAGGAGAGAAGCAACCTGGAATTAAGGAGAAACTTCCTTAACAGTGAAGACAATTAACCAGTGGAACAGCTTGCCTTAGTGGTAGGGGCTTCATCACTAGAGGTTTTTAAGAGACTGGACAGCCACCTAGCTGAAATGGTATGGTCTCCTGCTTGAGTAAGGGGTTGGACTAAAAGCTCTCCAAGGTCCCTTCCAGTTTTATTATGATTGATTATTCTGATGTGATCAAATGGTCTTATATTATGTAAAAACTCTTCCTCTTTCAAATATCGGAGGTGGTAGCAGCTTTTCTGACTAACAAAGTTTATGAAAAGGCACATACTTCCATTAGCTGCAGATCAGCTAATCAAATTCAACATAGCGCCTTCGTAAATCTACGGGCATTCAATCAGCTCTAAATACAGGTACAGTAATACATAAACGCAAGCTATAAAACCTACAAAGTGAATGTAAAAGGCTCTAGTCTCTAGACCAGGGGTCGGCAACCTCGGCTCTTTTATGACTCGTGGACTTCAACTCCCAGAATTCCTGAGCCAGCATAGCTGGCTCAGGAATTCTGGGAGTTGAAGTCCACGAGTCATAAAAGAGCCGAGGTTGCCGACCCCTGCTTTAGACACATTCACTTCTCCCCGCCCATGCCACTTTCTCCTTTTTTTCCTCATTGGCTCCTTAGGCACCTGCTTTGAAACAAACGGATTTACGAAATAGAGGTGTGGCCTTGCGTCAATTCTCCGCGCCATATTTTTTTTTTAAAAAAAACCGCAGGCAAAGCAAACTGGCTTGTTAAGGGCCGGGCCAAGTTGAAAGGCAAAACCCAGCCGCGGGGCAGGGCGATGATATCATTGTAATGCGACTATGGGGAAGGGAGCGGTGTGGCTTCAGAACGGGAAGGTGAAGGGGGAAAACCCGCGGTGGACGGTGGCCGCTTGAGAACGTACCACGCAGGAAGCGAAGCGGTGTTGGGAATACTTAAAATTACGCGGTGAGAGTCCCGCTTGTTTTGGCTTGCTAGCTCCCCTTGTTTGGTTTGACTCGGCTGGCTTTATTTCCTTATGAGACCCTTTTATGCGGGACTTGCCTTCGGACGTAAATCTCACAGGTTCACGGGGACTGCACTCCGAGAATAGTTCCTACGTTTGCTGGGCGGAAAGGCTTGTGTTCGGGGGGGGGAGGCGGGGGGAATAACGCGATCCGTCTCGAGGGCGACATTAGGCACTTTGCGTTTCAACGTGTGAACAGGCTAACCCGGTTCCTCCCTCTTCCTCTGAAATGCAAAACCAATTGCGTTGAAGAAGCCCAACGATTCCCTAGAGGTGCGCTCCGCTGGGCTCCCACCCTGCGCTATTTCCCGCTGTCTCTTCTTAAGTCATCACGTAGGTGTTGGCAGGGTTCCCTTATGTCTAAGAAGCGAAATGTGATTACATGCTAGCGGCTGCTTTGAGTTTCAGTTCTCCTAAGCCACGTGGGCAAGATCTGAATTTCCATCTCAAACATATTCGGTGACTGGGCTGTTCACATTTCGTTCCCTGTCACGCCAGAGGCAGGAATCCAATTGTTGAGGTCCGTTGTTTCACAAGATTGTACTGAGCATGATTGATCGATTGATTGTGTGCCATCGAGTCGTTTCCGGCACCTAGCGACAACATAGATTAAGATGGACAGTGATTAATATTTATATGTATTTGTATGTAAGGGTGTAGGTATATACATATGTATGTATATAGCATGTCTACATGTGTGTTATGTATGTGTACACTTGAGAGCAGGCAACAGAATTACATTTTTAATGTGTACCAGTGTGCCCACAGTAAAAAATGACAAAGGTTATCTTATCTTTGTTCATAAGTATTGACTATAGAAAAGGCCAATTATACTTGAGTATGTGACAGTTGCATGGTTGGTTTCATCGCTTGTTGACTTGAAAACCTGACCAGCAAAGAAAAATATGGATACTGTTCTTTAAAATGGTTGCAAACTCTGAGGATAGGTCCTGCATCTTGTTCTGAAGTGAAAATATTAAAGTAGTTGCTTGGCTTGTCATTTTGTACTATAGGAAAGCGCATGAAACTTTTTAACTGGATGTTCCCATTCTTGTACAGAGGCTTCCAAGGTTGTATAGGTAGACCTCAGCCTATGACCACAATTGAGCCCAAACTCTTTAAGTGAGACATTTGTTATGTGAGTTTTGTCCCATTTTACAACTTTTCTTGCCACATTTGTTAAATGACTGCAGTTGTTAAATTAGTAACATGGTTGTTAAGTGAATCTGTTTCCCCATTGGGTTTGCTTGTCAAAAAGTTGCAAAAGATGATCACATGACCCCAGGACACTTGAAACATGATAAATGTGAGTCAGTTGTCAAGCATCTGAATGTAAATCATATGACCATGGGGGTGCTGCAACGAATCAGAAGTGTGAAAAATTGTCACTTTTTTCAGTACCGTTGTAATTTTGAATGATTACTAAGTGAACAGTTGTAAGTCGAGGATTACATGACTTACATAAATTGGATTTCATGCAACTGTTTCTATAAGTCATATAACTTTTAAGATGTGGGAAAAATGGTGTGTATAGCTCCAAAGCAACAGGAGACATAGATAAATGTAGCAGAGTGAACCATAAGATGGGCAGCAAGTCCCAGAAGAGCCTTTAAGTGGAAGCTTCATTTATCCATTTGTCAGCCATCCCCTGAGAAATTTGTAAGCTTGGTTTGCGGAGAAGATGCTTGGTCAGGTTCCAGTTTGCAAAAATCAGGTAATACAAAACTTTCCAGAAGTGGTACATGTTGGGGAGTGCCTAAAGTCACATTGTTTTCAGTATCCAGGGTCTTTAAACCATCTCTTGTGTCTTCAAGCAATTATGTAAGCTAAGTCTAAATTTTAAAGAAATGTTCTGATATTGTTTCAGAAAAAAAACCTAACTAGTGAAATTAGGCAAGGAATTGCTATTGAGTCTACAAAGCATTATTGTGCTTATTATTGTACTCAGTGCTTTTTTTGTCATAGAACTCACCGGAACAGAGTTAAAAATAACTTTTGAAAATTTAATGTTTGGTCCATGTGGACTTGATTTGCCCTGTCGAGCGTAGCAGGTCGGTTGCAAAATCATTAAAATGGTGCATGCAGGCTGCTTGTGTGTTGAGTCCAATGCATGCGTACTTTGGCTGCTTGGCTTGTGGCACTGCTTGGCTTGTGATTGGTCGTGTAGTGGCACACTGAGTGCTTACTGCAGGCCACGACCGCTATGTTTCTTTACACAACTGACGTGTGGGCGTGTGTCCAGTGATTGCGAAAGGTAAATAAAAGATTAACAAGATGTGAGTTCTGGCACCTTTTTTCTTACAAAAAAAGCATTGCTTGTGCTTGTTTTTAAAGCGATATACTGTCAAGCATATATAGTTGAAACAAAGTTATGTTGCCATGTGCTGTCCTTAAAAATACTTAAGAGTAATTTTAGGTTCAGATGGTTATTGTTAATATGATATGATGAAGGTCTTTCTTCTGCATGGGCTAATTTCTTTCTATTTAATTTACTTTAGATGAACCATGCCCAAAGCAGGGGTTATTCGTATGGGGCTTGGTATAGTTCTTGGAGCAGCTGCAGGAATAGGTCTCATCTTTTACTTCTACAAACAGAAGAGAAAGAAGCCGAGTCAGAAAAACAGTTCAAGATATCCAATTGTACATTGTCAGCAAAATGCTATGTATGATCATGAACATGCAGAAACCCTTCAGCCTTATAATCAGGGTAAGTTGATGATTAATTTATTTGGCATTTTTATTTATTCAAGATTGCACTTAGAGTAATAAGATATTTTTCTTCTTAGCATTTTTCCCACAAGTTTGGGGCTGCTTTTTGGGGGGGGGGGATCAACCATGTGTTGATCCATTGGTTGTGACAGGAAGTCATGGGCTGGCTTATCACCTGAGCCTGATGTTGTTCATGCCTAAGGCAGGATAAGAATGCACAATGTTCTGGTTTTGACCCTGGTGTCTTAACCATGAGACCAAATTGGTAGTAAGAGAGTATATTAGATCATTATTCCTCATTGGATTTGGAATTCGGTGCCAGTGTTCCCTACTACTTTGCTTAATTCCAGTGTAGATATGATCTGAGACCACAATCCTTTTGTTCTCCTAAATAAAATTATGAATTGTATTCTAATTATTTTAAAATAATTTCAACGGTGCAAAGAGGGCTTTTTTTATAGAATTAGAAATTTAACAAAGCATTTCCATTTATATGTTCCATGCCACTTACCAGAAAAATAAAGACTGCTTGCTGAGATACCAACTTGTTGTGTTTCAGTATTATCAAAATTATTATGAGATACATTCCAAAAGCTAGATTTGGGCTCTGATTTCTCAACTCAGACCCATTTCTCCAGGTCTCTGTCTGAAATGTCTGTATTTATCTGTGAAATTGGTCCCTTCCTTCCTGCTTGAGTGAGTCCCAAGACTTTTGGCAATTAATATGTCTAAAAGCATAAAATTGTATAAATAAAACATAATAAAATATTGTAAAAATAAGCAAAATAGATATAAGAAATTGTTTTAGATAAAACGATGATTTTGATTGGCTTTGAAATGAAACCAGTTGTTGCTAAAGGAGAAGGTGCTCCATAAGGCTGGGACCACTAGCTATGAAAGAGCTTCCCCAGGCTCCTTGGCTCATATGAACCGCAATGCACAGCATTCCTTCTTGGACAAACATGTAGGACAGGATCTCCCTGTAAAAGGTGGCTATACCATAACCTAGGAGCCAAGCCATTTAGGAATTTTAATAGTCTCTACTGGCAATCATTGTGGTACACACAATATCAGTGTGATTCAGGAATGGCTCTCAATGGCCAATACAAGTTGTCCTAAACAAAGAGAAGATTCAACAACTTTCAGCTATGTGTGTGGCATCCAGGGTTACTTAGGACAGATCCGTGATCCCTGTGGAAAACCTGAGCCCTGCCAGATATCCTTCCTAAGGCATGAAAATTGAGGTCCCTCAGCCCTAATCTCTAGGGAAACTCCTGTTCCAGTTCTGCAACAAGAACCATTCCCTTGCCAAGAGATCCTCCTCAGAATAGGGCAGTCAGTATATGAGCCGGAACCCTATGCTGTCCAACCTGACGCAGAGATATTCACACTCCATCAGTCCCAGAAGTATGTCGCACACAAATTTAAATTGATATTTGTTTATTGTAAATTGATTAAGAAATAACTGGATATAAAGTTAGGATTCAGAGCCAGTCAACCAAATGCATGTATGCAGTTCTATGTCCACATATCTGAAATTTAAAAAATTACCACTAGCCACAGTTTTGTGCAGTACAGATGAAGTAACGTTTCAGTAATTATTTTATTTTTCTCGTACTAGTTCCACGGATGAGACCCGAACCAGTGGAGGGTGGTGATAGCGTCCCATATACATCTCTTCTAACGCATGAAGAGCAGGCTGAAGTCTTAAATCGTCTTGATTTTGTGCTCAGAAACCTTATGGAGTTGCGACATGAGGTGCAAGAATTACAAAACAGCCTACAGAGTTTAGCTGGAGGAATTATTGGAGAAGTCAGGTGTGTGTCTGTTTTTCTCACATTCCAGGCTACAGAAGATGCCAAGTAGCAGAATCCAGAAACTTTTAATGAAGATTTGTGTGAGATCACTAGGTGACATTTTTACTCTTGCTGTTATCTGCAGAGCAGCTAGTTTCTTAGTCTAACTTCACCAGTGCTCCCTAGCTAGCTTCATTTTTATTTTTTTAGCAGAAGAAAAAACAACCTAATAATTCTGAATGTCAAAACAACTGTTGTGTCATTACCATTATTGCTTCAATTTGTAGCCGTGTAAGAAATGAGAGACCATCCTTTGTAAGAAAGGATGTGGAAAAGAGGCAAAGTTTTTATTTTAAAGCTGGACATGCAATTTTAATCTGAACCAACGAGTTTCCAATAATGTTGGGCTTAATAGCCTTTGCTAAATTGAGCTTTTTGTTTTTATCTTTTATTTTATTTTGATGTCTCCTCCAGTGGTATACCTGCTTCGTTGCCTCTTATGCTTCATTAAAATTTTAAGGGTCAAAACCATGAGGCAATGCTTCCCTTTGGGCTTTTCCTGTTGTAATGGTCCTGCCATTACAATGCCCTTGAGAAGCTATTGGAGAATGTTTCATTTCCCTGAAGAAATTTGAAGAAGTTGTTCCCCTCAATTTTTTTCTGCTCAAAAAAATGTAGAATTGCAAATGACCTACTTTGCTTAAATTTAGATGGCCAGCAGATGATGAACATGTTTCTGGAATCCAGAGCAAGATCTGCAGGGAGTTTCCCATAAACATGATCTAATGTTTATCTGATGCTCAAGACGTTCAGAGAACAGATGTCATGCTTTTAATCCATGTTCAGCATTTTTGGGGAGCAGTTGTTTCCATAATACTATGAGAATACAGTCATGAAAGCAAATTATTATTTAAAAATACATTCTGAGAATATTTTCCTAGACCAGACATGTCAAACACAAGGCCCGGGGGCCGGATGCGGCCCGCGAAGTGGTTTCATGTGGCCCGCGAAGCCATCCTGGAAACAGTGAGGGAACGGCCCCCACTGCCTTGGCCCTGGCCCAGAGACCCTCCTTCTGCCAGAGACCCTCAGATCTGTCCCACTCCTGCCCAGACCCCCATAGGCACCCTTGATGTGAACGATGTAGAGCTGGCCACGCCCACCCAGTAGGCCATACACACTCTAGCCACGCCCACCCAGTAGGCCATGCCCACCCAGGCCACGCCCACCCGGCCCCCTGAGGGCAACCGCAATGCTGATGCGGCCCTCAATGAAATTGAGTTTGACACTCCTGTCCTAGACTATTCGAAGGTTTTTCTCAGTGGTAACAACTTATTCCAGTAGCTTAGATGACGTTCCTGTATTTGTTTTTTTGCCAATTGGAAGATTTTTCTTTTCATATAAGTATGTGCCCTACCTATTTAATTTTATTTGCTGACTATGGCCATTTTATAAGTATTTTAACTTTTATAAATATGTTTTAATAATTTATATTTTGTAAGTTGTATTCCAATTTTTGAGGGGGAAAAGCAGAGCATACTTTATATATATATATATAGGAGTTGGACTCATTTTGAATTGTATTAAACAGAAAAACAAAAAAATGTTTTGATAGCTAGGCAAAAAGAAATGGACTATTGATTATTGTAAGGTTTCATTGTCATGCCAATCTCTAACTTTGCAGGTCCCATCTAGAAGAAAGCCAAAAGGTTATTCGGCGGAGGCGGTTTATATATCCCAGAGAAAGAAGTGATTCCACAGGATCCAGCTCAATATATTTCACAGCCAGTTCAGGAGCTGGCAACACAGACAATGGAGAAAGCGAGGGGGGGTAAGGAACAAGGAATAGTTAAATGTAATTTGGCTGATCAGGTGATCAAGGCAGTAGTAAGCAATTTAATTTGCATTTGTTGTCAAAACAATTTCCATACAGTGTAAGCTGCGAGTTTCCAGAAGATTTGATGAATGAATCAGTTACATGTTTGTATATGCCACACATTTTTGCCCACTAGGCTTTTTCTGCTTGGGCCAACATCTGAAATTTAACTGGATTTTCAAACTGGATTACTCACTTGCTCTTTAAGAAGCCGGAATTCATAAGTCAGGAGCATGCCTTGGTTTGCCATTTTTATTTAAGAAATACAAAAAGCCAAGAACCGAAATTGAAATAATATTTGCTTACTTGTTAGTTTAATGGTATATTAAAGTAGTATGAGCCACTTAGAATGAGTGGGACATACTGCTTGCTCACTGTGAATTCCCCAAGGTCTGGCTTATTGTTGAATATGAATTTAGACATTGGTTACTTGATTTTTAAATTCTTCATGTGCTTGACACGGAAGTACAAATACTGTATTTTCTTTAAAGCTATACTACGGCCAATGCAGAATCGGACTATGATAGGGAATCCGATAAAGAGAGTGATGAAGGGGAAGATGAAATCAGTTGTGAAACAGTTAGAACTGGAAGAAGAGATTCCCTGGACCTTGTCAATGAAGATGAAGCAGCGCTGAGTTTGGACACTGCTTCAGAAGAAGAACTTGCTCAGTTGCTGCACCAAGCCGATAGCTTACACAGAGGGACTGACCAGGAGAAGAGAGAAGGTTTCGAACTACTGCTTAACAATAAACCTATGGTAACTCTTAATTGCTTTTTCTGGAAAAAGAGTGTGTGTGTGAATTAACAATGCAGAGAAGAATACAGGAGTTGTGCAAAGTCCTACCTAAACCATACCAATAAATCCAAGCAACTAAACTAAATGCAAACTAAACATTGCTCTTGTAAGCCATTAGAATCCTCAATGTGGCTGAGACTTGGCTTAATTTAAGAGCATTGAATTACAGGTTTCCTATAAGTTAAATAATTTAATAGTAAATATTCTAAGGCTAAAAGGGACGCGGTGGCTCAGTGGGTTAGGACGCTGAGCTTGTTGATTAGAAGATTGGCAGTTTGGCGGGTCGAATCCCGAGTGCCGCGTAGCAGAGTGAGCGCCTGTTACTCGTCCCAGCTTCTGCCAACCTAGCAGTTCGAAAGCACGTAAAAATGCAAGTAGAAAAATAGGGACCACTGCGGTGGGATGGTAACAGCGTTCCGTGCGCCTTTGGCGTCTAGTCATGCTGGCCACATGACCACGGAGACGTCCTTGGACAAGTGCTGGCTCTTCGGCTTTGAAACGGAGATGAGCACCGGCCCCTAGAGTCGGAAACGACTAAGCACGCATGTGTGGGGGAACCTTTACCTTTACCTTTTATTCTAAGGCTAATAAAAGTGAAATTTGGTCATCTCTATATCAATAGCAAAGCTGTCATCAGACTTTTTCCCCACTAAAGATAATTATTCTGCAAAAAGACTATATGTTAATCTTTAAGAAGCAACAGATTTTATAACATAAGCAAGAAAAATAATAATCCCAAATTTGTTTTATAGAGAAGGAATCTCACCTTCAGTTTCTTTTCTTCCCTTATGGAATTTCCTTAAGTACAATTACATCTGTATGATCTTTATATTTTTATTTTGTAAAACACACAAATTATTTATTGTTCTTAATAAATAATCAGCATTCCCATAAAGATCTTTCAGCCTTATTAATTTTGCTATTTTTAATGATACTTTGTAAGAAAAATTCCTCTGTTTTTTTTTTAAATCCCATTTTTAAAATGTGTTTTTAAAGTTTTTTTTAAACTTTATCCGTTTGTGAACTTACTTGGATCACAAACTTGTTAAGCTTTTTGCTTTTAAATCAAAATCCACTAAAAACAATGTTTTTCCCGTTTGTTAATTTCAAAAATAAGGCACTCATTGACAGTCTTTCATCTTCCATTTGCATTTTGGAATATTTCTCTTAGGTTGTAAAGTAATCAATTATTAAGATGTTTAAGAAAGTGGGGCTTCTGCTGGTCAAATGCCCATAGAGAGCACATTGTAGTTCACTTGTCTCTCAACCTGCTCAATTGAGAAACTCAATTCCTCTGGTTGCCTCATGAGGAACAATTCTTCCATAGCACAAGTGGGTGATCCCTGGATCTCTCCTTCTCTTTGGAGAGATTTTCATCAACCAGAACCTGGCTCCTGGTTGGCAGTATCACCACAGTGCTATCCTCTCTGGTGGAGCTGCTCACAGGGAGTTTCAACTGCCAAAATTCCTTTTCCAGAAAGCCACACCCAGAAACTGGAATAGTTCTACTTTTCTATTTGGTATAAAAGAGCCAAAATGTTTTTGTACTTCAAACAAATGGAAGTATTTTTTTATTTTTTTAAAATATTTTTTTAAAAAAATATTGATTTGACAAAGTCTGCCTTTTAAATACATTAGCCACATTATAAGTTAGCCCTGAAACAAAGTGCTGTGTGGTATATGTGCCATTTACCTTAATCTAGAACAGACATGTCAAACACAAGGCCCGGGGGGGGGCGGATCCAGCCCGCGAAGTGGTTTCATGTGGCCCGCGAAGCCATCCTGGAAACAGTGAGGGAACGGCCCCCACTGCCTTGGCCCTGGCCCAGAGACCCTCCTTCTGCCAGAGACTCTCAGATTTGTCCCACTCCTGCCCAGGCCCCCATAGGCACCCTTGATGCGAACGATGTAGAGCTGCCGATGCCCACCCAGTAGGCCATACGCACTCTAGCCACACCCACCCAGTAGGCCACGTCCACCCGGCTCCTTGAGGGCAACCGCAATGCTGATGCGGCCCTCAATGAAATTGAGTTTGACACCCCTGATCTAGAAGAAACGAAATGCAAACATATAAACTGTTATTCATTCTGTCTACAGTATGGTGACAAGCAGGATTTCCTTTGGCATCTGGCCCGAGCTTACAGTGATATTTATGAAATCACAGAAGACACAGAGGAGAAGCAATCCTATGCACGTGATGGTAAGAAACTTTAGTTGTTGTTTTTTTTTCCCCCAATTAAATTCAATCAGACATTTATTCACCTAACCTGGAAAACATTTTCTGGAAATAACATTTTGCTGAAGTTTATACGGGTTATTATAAAAACAATAGATTACGTTAAAAATAGGTAGATTGAAAAGAGTTCAGATAAACAGAAAACAGTATTGCTTCAGAATGCTGCAGTTATCTTTACCCAAATAGATTGTATATTTGTGCTAGCTCACACTTCTGATTCTTGCCCAAGTTGTAGGCAGCTTTTCAGATTTCTGAACATAACGATTATCTCATAGTCATCCAGCTCCCTTTGCTTCTTATATTGTCTCCTTTTTATTTCCGTTAATTGGCCATTTGCTTCTCATAATAGAAACCGTGTGTATTTTGTACTTAAGTCAAAATCCCATCTTTTCTGTAGGCAGAATTTTACCTACATTGAGTATTTTCTCTTGATAGTTTTATAAATGTTGAAAGTGAAGTTTGAAAGAATTTGACTTTAGTAGAAATTAGCAATCTTATAGCTTTTGACAGCTATAATGACAGCTAAATCCTTATACGGTAGATATTATTTACTAAAGTGGCTAACTTCAAAACATACAGAGTTTTAGGCATTTTATATGAACTCCCAGCATTAGGTAATAAATATGTAAGATTTCATACAATGTTAAATCTCCCTTTGACAAAGATTAAAAAGTTGGGTTATATTGCAGGCAAAGAAGAGGCCGAAATGGCTCTGCAGTTAGGAGGTCAAAATGCTGAATGTCACCAATGGTATGTAGTTGTTTACTTTATATAGATAAGGGAAGAAAAAAGCTATTTAGGAAAAAATGGTGTTAGTTCTATAAGGTGCTGTAGGGCTTCATAGAACCGGTCAATTTCATCCTCTTCAGCACCAGTGGTTGGGGCATAGACCTGGACTACTGTGATATTGAATGGTTTGCCTTGGATTCGGGACTGAGATCATTGTGTCATTTTGGGGATTGTATCCCAGTATTTCTTTTCCTACTCTTTTATTGACTATGAAGGCTACTCCATTTCTTCTGAGGGATTCTTGCCCGCAGTAGTATACCTGATGGTCATCTGAATTAAATTCACCCATTCCTGTCCATTTTAGTTCGCTGATACCTAAGATGTCGATGTTCAGTCTTGTCATCTCTTGTATGACCACGTCCAGCTTTCCTTGATTCATGGATCTTACATTCCAGGTTCTTATGTACACATGTCTAAATTATTTTACATCTCTTACTAGAGAAAAATAGTTTTATTGCTCAGGATTGAGTAAATGAAAATTATTGTACTAGTAGTACTAATTAACTTTTTTCAAGCAAAAATAGAATTCTGTGGCAATTGAGCTCTGATTTTTACATTCTGCTAAAATTGCACAATTGAAGTAAGATGCTTCGAGTTCTAAATGATATTAAAATACTGGGTTAGAAGTGCTCAGGTGGATGGAAGGAGGTGAATTGTATTAGCAGATGTACATATAGATCCATGTGGCTGCCAAAGATCTATAAAGTAGTGCTTTTTTCTAAAATGCAGTATAGATTAATCATGTAGCAATTACATAGCAAACAGTGCTAATGCTACAAGCTCTTAATTCCTTGTATTCTGACTATCAAAATGTGTGAGATAGGAAGCTGCCATAATATCTATCTACAGATGGACATCCGTTCTACCTTTTCTGCCGGGCAGGAATTATGGGAAAGACCCAGAATTCTCTCAAGATCTTACCTATTAACTCTCAAGTGTGGGCAAACTGTTTTTTTTTAGTTAAACATTGGCGGCATTGAACACATTGCCATGCAAGACAGGTTTTATTGAATGGTCATTTTCTGTTCAGAGGTCTCCATATGCTTCTTAAAGAAAGGAGAATCTGGAGCAGAAGCGTACAAGAAATTTCTCCAGATCACGCTTGTCCTTTGAAAGATATGCTGGTGGTTTAAGTGAAGGCAGGCTAGAAGCTAAACTGATTTTAATTAAATGAAATAGAAATTGAATTTCTTTAATGCTGCACATATAATTATTCCACACTTGTATTAAATATATATTTTGGCAGAACATTTTAGAAGCTTTAGATTTGCACATTAGGCTCTTGAGAGGCCAGTGGTCCTGGGGTCTCAGCTGTTTGCTTCAGGAACAGAGGAGCAGTAGAGGAGACAGAACGTCACAGCCCATGTAGTATAGGTAGATCTTGCTTAGCTACTGCCTCAGGCAGCAACTGTTTGATGTTAACAACATTGAGAAAAAAGTAACTTTGCAACCACTGACCATATTGGCAACCATCACAGCATCTCTCTCTCTCCCCCCCCCCCCGTCCCTCACTGTCTCTCTTTCTCTCTTTCTCTTTCTCTCTCATGTTTGCCATTTTACAGATGGTCAGTCAGTCCATATTGTCCTCTACCTTACCTCTTTCTTTATTCCCCACCTCAGAGAGAGGACAGTTAAGCAACACCTTCCCGGTATGCTTTTCTCCACTCAGAGAGCTTCCACAAAAGATGCTAACTGCAAATTAAAGTCAGCTACTTTTGTTTGCCTCCTAAGTTGCTTGGGGATGGGAACCCAATACATATTATTTCTAAAAGCAATATTCCTTTTGTGCAATGTAACACATGAGAAACGTGTCTTCAAACAAGTCCGGTAGGTGATTTCTACATAAGATACTGTATTAGTTGTAATGTTTAATCATGTAGTTTAGAAAAAAGAAACATGCAAAAGGAGTCAAAACTCTGGGACAACTCTGAAATACATAGCAGTTGCTTAATTTGCTGAATTGTCAATATGCAAATTCTCAAAGCTAGCAAGAGGGGGGGGAACACTGAATTCGCTTTCTTTAGGATGTCCTTAGCTTTTGCATTCCTTAAAAATTTTGTGTCTGATTTAAAAACCAAGATGGGAGGTTGCATATTTGCTTTGGCTGCAGAAATTGATGCTTTAAGAAGAGCTGGAAGTCCTATGGGATTTTAGAAATCCCTTCAGAGAAGAAGGTGCAGATGTAACATCAGTTTACTCATGTTATTTTTTAAAAAAAATTACTAAAGCTTACAAAGCTGTCTGCATTACAAAAAGAGTGAACTGGCCTTCAGGCTAAATGGAATTGGTTATGGGAATGTATTGCTTTACCGGTAGAAGGGTTGAGATGTTTATTTAGAAACACTGCAGCACTTTAAGCCTCCCAGGGCTGAGTTGCTTCTAAATAATATCCTTGTATTTTTGTGAATTTGAATTTAAAATGTTTTTTTTTCTTAAATATTTTAACAACTGCTCAGAGTTGCTGGGAAAGGTATCATGTAGGTTTAGCTAATGATGATGATGATCAGGGCTATTTTTGTCATAGAACGCCCAGAACAGAGTTCCGGCACCTTTTTTGGATGGAACCTTGTAGGGTAGGCAAGGCGGGTTGTATGACGTGTGTGAGTTCCGGCACCTTTTTTTTTTTTTTACAAAAAAAGCACTGATGATGATGATGATGATATTGATTCTGGGGATTATGCTATCAGTTTTTATTTATCACTGTTGACGTATTTAAAAATCATCTTGCTTGTTTTTCATAATCTGAACTTTAGTATATAGACAGAAGCCTTTCGGTTTAAGCTGGTGATATGTTGGGCAAGGGCAGTTGTTGACAATCTTAATGAAGTACAAATAGCATCCCAGGGCCCAAATAGCATCTAGGTCAGTGGTGGCTGAGGAATTCTGAGAGTTGTCCACAAGTTACAGAAGGGCCAAGTTTGAAGACCCCTGGTCTAGGTACTCAGGCAATCATTCCAGAAACAAAACCAATACCTTTTCCATAGTCAATCATTCATTTGCAATACTGTTCTTAACCTTTTTAGTCATATTTAATTCACTGGAAAGATGGATGAGAACACACCTGGTCCCCAGGACCTTGAACAGGGTCTTCTGCCTATGGTTTCCTATACTCTTAGTCATGATGTTACTCTGGGCTGTATGGTGGAACTGGGTGTGGGTTCTCGCATCCTTTTAGGTGCTTAGAAATTACTATCCTTGACACATCTACACAAACAAGGAAGTTGGAAAAACATGTTTCTCATTCATCTGTAGTTTGTCCCTCCATTTTATAATGTCCACTTCATTAAAAAGTGACTGGCTCCATAGCAAAACAATTAAATATTGTGATGATGAAATGAGGGCGGTGAAAAATGTGAGATAAGAAAAGATTAGAGCTTTCATCCCATCGCAAGGCACATTTCATGATTCTGATAAAACCTCCAGACTATAGACATCTGTGTTGGTTCCTGCAAAGGAAATGTCATACAGAGAGAGGAAAAAAATCACATAAGAAAGTAAACGGATTGGAAACTTTTGTGAGATTTTTTTCCAATGGCTTCCTCTATTCACTGCTGTTTTATTTGTTTTATCTGCGCCATTTTTATAGTGGGTTGTTCTGCTGAGATTTTCAGACTTTGTGTCATTGTTGATCTTCAACTATCAAAAGCCTACTGTTGATGTATTTACAAAGAACGTAAAAGAAATGACCCTTCTCTAACAGATGTTGCAGTTACGTCAGTTCAGCCATTCTGTGGTCTGTTTGGGGTGTAAAGTTTTGATCTTCTGAAGTGAGAAGCAAGTCATACGTCATCCTGTTTGTCCCCCATTCCTCAGCACTAGCTTTCCTATGGAAATCTGGGCTTATTTAAAACCAGTGTTTTTTTATGTTCCAGTCAGGGATCTCTTGCTGAAACTCAGTTTATAACTATCTTTCTACTCTTGGTGGTCTCAAGATGATTAACAGTCTGAATAAAATATTAACAAATTTTAGACATTAATAAAAACAAATTGTTGTTGTTGAAATCTGGCTGAATCACAAATGGAAATAGTGGGGACTAAACTTCTCAGGGTGTATCCTCCATAGCTTTCAGTTGTCGATTCTTAAGTTTTCTGGGAAAAATTAAAAAATAAAATATTAAACATAGGAACAAAAAGGGAGGAGACCTCAAAATTGTATAAATTATGACTTATAGTCCAAAAGTGTCATAAAAGCCAATTTGGTTTCTCTGTGTACTGAGCCAATTACTCCAGAGAATGATTTATAGTGCTCAGCACACATTAGAGAAGTATTTTGTGCATTTTTGAGAGCTGTTCAAATGGGTAATGAATAAAAATAGAGACTAAAAAATTGTTCATTTGGATTTGTAATAGCTTCATGATGAATATATTTCTGGCTCTAAGAAATAGCCAGATAAGATCAGTTATGTTTATTCATGGCCTTCTCTATTCCGTTGTGTTGCTTTAACTGCCTACAACCTGGTTTGGGGTTGCTAAGTCTGCATTTGAATAGTCTTATTATAATTTATTTTATTTTATTTATTTTATTTTAATTCCATTTATATCCCGCCCTTCTCCGAAGACTCAGGGCGGCTTACAAGCTTAGCAGTATCCTTCATTCTATGTATATGCCTGCTTATTAGGGCTTTCATACACTAAGAACTTCTATCATTTTATTTTGCAATTTACCGGTAATACTTTGGTTTATTTTAAATACTTCTAGAATGGTTGGCCAGCCACCTGTTGGCTAAAAGAATAGGATGTAAATATTCTGTTTTATAAATTTTTTAAAAAGCAAGCAAGATATATAGCTCACCATGAGGTCTGATCTAGACAAAACTGTGTATTTCCTTACAGTCTTAGGTGGCTGATTCTGTTTTTTCAGCTGGCCAAAGTTCATGAGAATCTGTTCACTTTGGAGACACCCGGCATTGCTCCAAGATCTGAACCATCAGTCTTATGCTGTGGGATAGCAGCAGGGGAGGAAAGAAAGACAAGACTAATGAAACTTTAAATATCTTTCCAGTTTATTTCCCAAGAAGTGAAATTTTATCTGAACCAGTGGGAGAATGTGTGGTATTGACTTTGTTAGCCCATGAGGCTGATTCATTTTGTTGTCCCAAGTTATTCTTTACTGTTGCTATGCAGAGTATGGGTTTTACTTTTGTTTGACACTTCTTGATTTCTTGTCTTGGCCTGGTATCTCAAACAGGAATAGAAAAAAAGAAAAGAAAAAGTGAGCTTTGTCTCATCCTATGCTTGAAGCTGACTGAGTTTCATTCGGCTTACTCCTAAATAAATCGAAGTTTGTAGCTTTGAGGTGGGAAATATTTCACAACACTGCCACTGCTAAAGCTCGGTTGTCAGCCCCATTAAGTAGATCAGACCAGAAAATAGCTCAGTAGGAAACAGCTCCATAGGAAGACCAGAAGTACACTTGGGGATTGGCTTTAGTAACAGAATCTTGCAAGTCTAATTGTGCTTTATCTTCCTCTTTCTTATACTCCTTCCAAACATTTTCTTGTTCTCCCAGATTTAAATGATGTTAAGCATTCTTCTTTGTCTAGCTAACAATTCGTGTGTATTTTTTGTCAAGGTTACCTTTCTTATTCTCTGTACTGTTCAATTCTTCTTGCTTATTTAGTTAGTTACTTATGTATTTATAATATGGTAAAGCACCACATTCCAGAAGTGCTAAGAAATGTATGGATAAGTTCATAAGACAATACAGCTAATAATACAATAAAATAAACCACAAAGCAGTAAAATAATAATGCCACAATTGCCAAAGAGTTTATTTCAATTGTCTCCTGAAATAGTCAGGTCTCAGTAATTCTCTGGAATGCTATATATAGTGTGAGCTATTCTGGCATCTGGGATAAGCTTTCCTAAAGGAGGGAAGAAGTACTGTAGTCTCCAAGAATCTCTGCTTCTGTGCCTCTACTGGTAGTACCTGCTAATAGGAGGAGATCTTTGGTAGGCTCTCTCTTCATCCACACATCAGGTGGACTGAATTTACTCGGGATGGGCAGTCTCTAAGATATCCAGCCCAAAAGCCATATGGATTTTTAGGTGATTTCAGTGAGAAAATGAACTGGTAGCCAGTGTGGCTTCAGTAGCCATGTTTTTAGGTGTCAGGCTCCAAAAACAAAGAAAGACACGCTGAATAACCTCAAAGCAACTTCCCTTATTGTTCTTCACCTATAGACAGAAATCTTGCCAAACTAAAGCAAACTTATCATAAAGGTATATCCTGAGAATTTCTATGGAGGACTGCCTTGGCCCTCTTACTCCCAACCAAACTATCTGCATTAAAATTTAGCTTTGCCAGATGGCCTGGGACTATGACCACGGAAAGTAGTTGACAAGTTGACAAGACCTCATCCCCATCCCATCTCTTACTTCTGGTTTAAGTATAGTTTTTAAAATATAATCTGGATAGTTATAATGTGTTCATATTTAAATTATTGCTCTAATTGTTTTATAACCTGTAAGCCACCCAGAGTCCCCTTTATGGGTGGCATAAAATTTAAATAAAGAAATAAACATTGAAGATTGTATGTAATGTACCGTAACTACTTCTGTCCATTTTCTGCTATATTCTTTTTTTACTAAATAAGGAAATTGTAGTAACTTACATTTTAGTGACTGGTGTCCATCTATCAAAAATGATAGGATGTCTCTATTTCTGTAGAGAGGATATTAGGTTTAGATTAAGTATTTCACCTGTATACCAGAAAGATAAATACAAAACCATAACTGTACTAATGATGAAGCTTGTTGTAATTTCTAGGTATGCTATTCTGTGTGGTCAGTGTTCTGAACATGAAAGCATACACAAGCGCATTCAAGCTGGACATGCCTTTAAGGTAGGTAGGGCTGCCTTTTTATTATTATTTCAACTTCAGTGTGGACTAGAGTATTAGCAAATGCTATAGTAGTATATTTGCTAGGAGAGTTGCTTTAATTTAGTAACTACTTCTGCATGAAATTCTTGAATGCTTGTATTGAATTTCAGCCTTTTGAATGTTATTTCCTAATCTAATGCAAATGGGTCAACTGTTTTGCCTGTGTGGTTTTGTTTTGCTTTTTCTTTAGAAACATATAGATGAAGCCATTTCTCTGAAACCAGATGACCCCATGTCTTATTACCTCCTAGGTCGATGGTGTTACCAGGTAGGTTATTTTCATCGCTATGTTTTTTTAAAAAAAAATCTGAGCCATCATACTAAATAATTCTGCCCGTATGCACAAAATAAAATATTGACTGCCTTAGGGAAGTTTTGTATTTAAATATCTGGAATTGGTAATCAGTTAAACTATTGATAGAATTATCAGAGAAACGCTCAGCTTCATTGAGTGGTTCAGTGATTTGAAGAAGTGAAACGTCTTCAAAGAAAAACAAGAAAGTCCAGTTGCATAGACATACTTCATTCAGTAACGATACACAATTTAAAGATTGCTCACTTACAGGTTTAAGAGCAAAATGCATATTCTGGAACAAAGCACAAATCTACATAAGTATGAGTAAAATATAGTTATATGCAAATAGATGTATTACCCAAATACAACATTAATTTTACAAAGAGATGAGAATCTATTTGTAAAATAGATTTGTAATGAAATGGCACACTATTTCTACTCATCTTGATTGCTGTTTTCAACCAATATTTACTTTATATGAATTGTATATGTGGTATATAGTAAAATATTTGTATTGTGAGTGTGTATTGAAACTGATTTAGGCCTTGAGCAGCCACTTTAGAGAAACATTTTAGTAACTCTTATTTGCAATGTTTAAGAATTAAAAAAGTGTTTGTGAAAATAGGTTTTTTTTTGCCACTGTGGATGGTTTTGTAGTACTTTTTATTCCTATGATGATTTGCGCATTCTAAATTAGCAAAGTTTCTGATATTGGATTACTATTTTTCTCTTTTTTGCTAATTAAATGCAAAAAGATAAAACTATTTGATGAAAGCAAGTCTTTCAAGCAATGAGAAAGCAAAAATCCTAGACAGTTTCAAGCTTCAATATTTTGATCATTTACATTTTTTAAAAAAATACTCTTTATGGCTTTACGCTTTTACTTTTCTCATGCTTTTGCTCTATAAAAACAATCGCCTCCTGTCTTTTGAGAACATATGGATATGATTATGGATCTTTTAGAGAGAACTCCAGGGCTTTTGCATACAGTGTATTTGTAAAACCTTTTACATGCAATTTCTTCTGCCCTTTTATTGCAAATAAATATGGCAGCTATTACATAAAAGCATACCATCTTCTTTATGTTGTTCAAAGGAATAAAAAATGAAAATGCCTACTGTCATTTACAGTTTTGGACATGCGCATAAAAAGCAAAATTACAGTATGACTTTAACTTTGGTTAAAAGGAGCATATATTCCCTACATATTTGCTACATAATATGTTAGAGAAGGAAGGGTAGTCTTGATATTTAATCTCTTGAACAAAGGATTGTTAGCAGGAGGAAGTAATGGCCCAATCCATTCTTATGCATGTGGCAGTTCTTGTTGAGTGTTGAGACATAGGTATCTACCTCTGTGCATTTAAACAAAGACACGACTGAAAGAAATACTTTGAACACTTTGTTAAATGTGCTAGCATACCTCCAAACAAATTTGCCGTCACCTTTAGAATTTTTTTAGGGTGAAAAAATATATGCAAATCATGTTCCTTGATTTCATGTGGAACCTCTGGCTGCATAAAAGTGATCCAGGTTGCTTGCCAAGTTTTATGAAATTTACTTAATTGTTTTTCTGTAGGTTGCTCATTTGGGATGGCTGGAAAGGAAAACTGCTTCTGCTTTATATGAAGAGCCTCCCTTAGCCACTGTCCAAGACGCACTGCAAAACTTCTTAAAGGTATTTAGACTGAACAGAACTCAAACCGATTAGTTACAATAGTCTTGCAGAAGTCTTAAGTAAAAGGTAGTAAAGTTGGACATTGTCATTATATGCCAATGACAATCATTGACTCATTATATGTGAGTGCCAGGCATATGTGAACAAAGATAAGATAAGGTATGACACACTGTGCATAAATAACTTGATTCAGATGTGCATAATTTCACATTGTGACGTATGGACCAGTTGAAATATTTTGTTCTATTACCCAGTAAGGCCTAATGAAAGGCTTAAAAAGGTCAACTCTTCTAATATTTGTTCTATACTTTATTTTTTATTTTCAAGGTACTCACATTAATTCAGTCAAAGCTTTTAAATTGTAGGGGTTGTAAATAATGCAGAGGATATTGTAAATTAGTTAATCTGTGGATTGAATGGATTCATTTTAATATTTTATGAGTGGATGAATGGATTCATGTTTATATTTTATCTAGACCTTTCTTTTTTAATGACATTGACTATAATTTGCTGTATTAGTTGCTGTATCACTCCTTATTTACTTTCAAAGATCTCTGGATTCTTAGATATTTTTCTGCCAGTATGTGGACTCCAAGGACATCTGTAATGGTTATTGCTTTTCTTCTTATCTGAGTTTCTTTTTTTTCTTCTGTTGTCTATTGCTTGAAATGTTTTTCTGGCTAATCTTTGTGCATTCCTCTGCTTTCCTAAGCTCATTTCTTCAAGTCTGTTCTTTATCCTAGGTCTCGTTTCATTTGTTTCTTTTTTCCCCCCATAACATGTTTGATTATTGAAGTTACACATTATAGACAGGCCACAGGGGACCTTAAAATTGTAGGATTTGGCAGTGTTAGCCCATTGGTATTTGTACACATTTAAATTAATGTACCGTGCAAGTAATACATAGTAAAAATAGGCAAGCAATACACAGCATATTTCTTTTATTTATTGATTACAATAGTAAAAACAAAACATACCAAAAAAAATTGCAAAGAAAAGCAAATTGCTGACTAAATTTAGAAAAAAAAGAATAACATATGCAAGGAAAGAAAAAGGAGAAAGTAAGAAAATATTTTAAAAGTATGACTTCCAGTCTTCTTCACAATGTATAAACAAATGACACTTCGAGCCCTGAAAGGTTGCAGACAAATATCTTTTCTTTGCATAACGTATTTCTTATTCATATGCATATCCATAAATCATCAACTTTTCACTCCTGGTGTCAGCAAAATATCTATAGAGAGTTACTAGAGATTTATAAAAACTTATTTTGATCCTGGTCAAACAAACCAAATCCTGGATTAGTTCAGATGTCATAATGTTTTGTGTTATTTTGTAAATTCCAGTATTAACCAAAAATAAAAAGCAAGCTTGCTTTTTCGCCCCTCCTTTTCTGCTTGAAATCTTGTAAGTCCCCTCTAGGGAGCAATTTCTGAGATGATTTGGAATAGACGAAACAATTTAGTTCACTTGAAAGGCTATTTATTTATATAATTAATTCTAAAATCTTATGGTGGAAATCCAAATATTCCAGATTTGTCTAATCCCTAGTTTGTTTATAACAATATTAGATCAAAAATCTGAATTTTTTGCCATTTATTTCTAAGTCTTTAAAATTATTAAGCTTACGGTTATTTTTTCTTTTATTCAAGAATGCAGGCAAATTCACCAGGTGGCTTTTCAAACTCGTTTTGAACATCTTTATTAGCCTTAAGATAATTAAATTGGTAATTTCTGAAAGTATTTAGGAAGACAGGTCTGCAAATCTAGAGCCCCCTTTAAAAGGCTCTGCTATAATTGTGAACATGATGGCTAATCTCTTCATCTCCCAGCACTCAAACTCCTGCGGTCTCCTCATGAGGAGCAGCCATCTGGTGCATATGTGGGTAATCTCCCATCCTCTTCTTATCTGTAGAGGTTCCATAGGACTGGTCTGCTTGCCATTTTTTCGGTCTTTTACCATGGTGGTTTTCTCCACTCACTTGCAGATGTGCTAGTTCTACATTCCTCTCCTGGAAGTCCATAGCAAACAATATTTCTGGGCACATCAGCTGGTTTGTTGCTCATTTGTGTCTCTATAAAGATATGGTTTTGCCAGATAGAGTTTGGTGGCACTTCAAAATTTGTATGACACACATGAAAATTTACAAGATCTTTCTTTTCTACTACAACAGGCCTACATGATTTCCACTCCTGAAATGGTACTATATTATTCAAGCTTTGTATTTTATATATAGGAAAAGAAATTAAATCATAAGAGATGTATATTGAAAGTATTTGAAAGCCTAACATATTTATACTGATGATTTTGACTCTCTTTATTTTCTTTTTGCCTGTCTTATAGGCTGAAGACCTAAACTCTGGTTTTTCAAAAATGGGAAGAATATATATTGCCAAGGTAGGTGATGTGCGTGTCTATAACGTATTGATGTGCATCCATTTTAAAAGCATCAAACAGCCTTATATTTAACAAACTTATCTCACTAGGATTATCACCAAGCCATTGGTTCATTATTCACATTATTTCTGACGTGTAATATCACGTATTTTCAAATCATAGTACTGAATACCTGTTTAAACTGACCTGTTAAAAATTAAATTTGAAACATATTTCATGCAAACTTTGTCCCAATGGTGTATAGATGTTATTTCTATGGCATGGAAAATAAGTATCCAATTCAAATTGCTTAAATACTTAATACAGGTAATCTTCACTTAATGACTTCTCTGTTTAGCAATCATTCATAGTTACCGCTGGGCACTGAAAAAATATCTTTATGGCTGATCCTTGGACTTATAACTGTTGCAGCATCCCTGCAATTACATGATCAAGGTTTGGGCCTTTTGCAACTGGTGCGGTTTTATGACTGTTGCAGAATCCCAGAGTCACATGATCACCATTTGTGTACTTTACAATTGGCTTCTGCTTAAGCAGAAGTGAAGACATAAATCTGTCATAGTCACATGATGTCTCACTTAATAATTGTGTTGCTTAATGATGGAGTTGCCAGTCCCAGTTGTTAAGTGAGGACTATCTCCACAAGTAGCTAAATATTCAGGGAACTAACCCCTAAAGTATTCAGAAGGAAAAGATGACTACAATTGGTATGTAGAAGATTAATTCAAAACTTGAGGTAATCTTAGTGTTGAGACGTATTAAAATGAATGCAGTAGCAACAGAAATCCGATTTACTTTTTTAAACTGTTTCATATTTGTTGAAATTGAATTAAATATATTTAAGAAGGTGCTTGTATTTTTGTCATAAATTATTGATGTGCACAGAGGATTTGAGAAATATTCTTGGTCGTATAAATGGAACCATTATTTTTTAAGTGTTAAAATTCTTGCATGAGTTTACCCAAATGAAAGCCAAATAACTTATGATAAACCAAGGAGGGAATCATCCAGGAGAATATGAGAGGATATCTTCCATCCTGTAGTAATAACAGCTCCTTGTAAAATCATTCTGTCCTCAAATCCCAATCAGTACAAATTTCAACATTTTCTGCAATAACTGTTATATAATAAAACAAAAAATTTTTTGTATATTTTTAATTTTAAAAATATTCTTAATCTATTTTAGTATTGAAAAGAAATCAACATATAAAACCTTTTGTACCTCAGTTCTTCGCAGTGTCATATTTTGAGCACCTTATGTTCTAATTAGCGTCATCTTTAATTTGAATCAGGAGGATTACAGCAATTTTTCTGTTTGTTACAACACTTCATTTTTTTCAAACGTTTCAGTCTATGTACATTACAGTTACCATGTCGGTCTTTCATTCAAAGGAGAAAATTGGCTTTTAACTGACTTCAGTAAATGGAGACAACTTGCTACATGTTTCATCCAATTAGCAGGAGTGTATATGTTACACCTGATATCTAAAGTGGGATTTAATTAACACTATTGTTATGTGCAGTTCATTAGGGATAAGGTCCACTGAGCACAATGGGGCTGTTGTAATAATAATAATAATAATAATAATAATAATAATAATAATAATAATAATAATAATAATAATAATAATAATAATTAATAATAATAATAATAATTTTATTTATATACCGCCCTTCTCCCGAAGGACTCAGGGCGGTGAACAGGGCAAATATATAAAAATACAAAAATACAAAAGTTAAAAAAAGAATTAAATACAATGCCCAAACTAAAACAGTAAATACATATATTAAAAAAACAACAATAAAATCCCAAATCCATCCCCCATCAGGCCAGGCCGGCTTGTTCGAATAAGTGCGTCTTCAGATCGCATCGGAAGGAGCGAAGGTCGGGCGCCATCCGGAGCTCGACTGGCAACTGATTCCATAAATCCGGGGCGCCCACAGAGAAGGACCTCCCCCTGGGGGCCACCAGACGACATTCTATGACCAGTGGCACCCTGAGGAGGCCCTCTCTGTGGGAACGCACGGGGCGGAGGGAAGTTGATGCCGGCAGCAGGTGATCCCTAAGGTACTCTGGACCCATGCCACGTAGGGCCTTGAACACCATTACCAGTACCTTGAATCTCACCCGGAAGACAACTGGGAGTCAATCCTGCCTTTATTTGACACAATTATTAGTTGTGCTTAATGTTTAATGTTCCCACCTCCTGTTTTCCCAAATCTGAAATGGGTTGGGGTGAGAGTGAACATGCCTACAGTTATATTCCAGGCTGTACAGTAGAATGTACCTGTTTAAGAATGCGTATATAGTTTGTATTTTATAGCCTTGAGGTGAATTAAAACAAATATAATCTTTTAGCAATTTATTAATACAATTCTTCTGTAGCCATTGATGGTATACTACAAGCAAATAGTAAATGTGGTCTCAACAATGGGGCCTGTAAAGATCTCATAAATATCTATGCCTAGAAATAGGGTAACTGCAGAGATATGGTTTGAGTTGTGGTAGACTGTTGGTGCATGTGAATTGCATGTTAAAGCACTTTATAAATAGTCAGATATTTACAAAATTGCAGGAAGATATTACTTACCCTGAATGACCTGTTTCTTGAACAGAGTCTAACCTCTTCAGTGCCGAAAACTTCACGGTAGAACTTACACATTTCTGAAATTCTCAGGTATAAGCTTCTAAAGAATAAATCCAAATATTAACATTTCGAGGCATAAGGCTGATTTTGTAATTCAAGTATGACTCATATAAATCTGAAAGATGCTTTTGATATTTTTTTTCTACATGTAACTTGTAAGCTACAATTCAGACACGTTCTGTCACTGCTGAAGCATCATTCTCTCCTTAAAACTTCTGTTTCTTCAGCTGAAATTCAAAATGCCACTGTTCTTTAAAAATGTATAATAAATGTGTGAGAATGCAACAGGGGGTTTTCAGTCTTTTTAGTGTTGGGATCCCTAAAAGCATAGCTGGCTCAGGAATTCTGGGAGTTGAAGTCCACGAGTCATAAAAGAGCCAAGGTTGCCTACCCCTGGCCTATGAATAAAGGAGATTGCCAAACATGGTTTATGCTCTGTCTGGACAAGACAGCTGTTGATTTACCGGGCAGAGTGGTAGTATGGTGTGGCTGTGACCCAACTGGGAATGTATGAGAACATTGCCTCCTGATGGGGGATCAGCACACTTGCTGCCTAAAATGGGCCCTTCAGGCTAAACCTAGCCTCATGCCTGCCCAAGGAAGAGGACTCCTTAAAAGAAGGGAAAGTTTAGACTAGGCAAACGTACCTCAGTCCCAGCTATATGGCCTTGGACAGCATGCAGGAGGAGCTAAGGGCTGCTGCAGAAGCTGTTGCTGCAAAGGCCATCAAAAAGGAGCTTTGGTATTATCTGTGCCATTGCAGTGCACCCAACACACAGAAAAGATGGCCAATCACCCCCACCCTGCCATCCCACTTTGTATGCATCTTCCCAGTGATCGTGATCCATTATTTGAGAATCTCTGCAATAAAGTACATGGATCGAGAAGTGATATGTTTCATAAAGAAAAACTGGCCCTAAAAAGGATTGAAAAATAAACTTCTTTCTGACAACCTTGTGCTTGTTGCGAAAGTCAATACCCTACCTACCCTGTGCATGCTTCATTTCAGGGGTATCCAACTGGCTAGGGAATTCTGGGAGTTGGAAGTCCACAAGTTTTAAAGTTGCCAAGGTTGGACAACCCGGCTTTATTTTATTCAGTGGACTGTATCTGGGGTAAACGTACATAATATAAAGGCCTTACCTAGCTGCTCTGTACTGCAATAGAAGCAAAGTTCAAGAAAGGCTATGATTCTTCCACTTGTACAGTGTTAATATTTGAAATAAGTAAACACGGTTCTTATTAGTTGCAAAAAGGAAAATATCTCATTGTTTTGATTTTCTCTTTTCCTCCTTTTACAGTGCTACAAGGAACTGGGGGATAATTCTAAAGCTGCTCATTGGTTGACTCTGGCTTCAGAGTTGCCCATTATCACAAAAGAGGTAGCGTTTTTTTTTTAATCCGATTTTGAAAACAGTTAAGGGTTTACAGAGCAATCCACTGGGATGAGAGGTGGTGAGGAAAAGAAAGGAAAGGAAATGATAGAAAAAGTGCTGTGCCCTTTGGTCTGATTACTTCATGTCAGTGGAGGCCCCTTCCCCTATTCGCCACTTGGCTAAATGTTTTCTTTTTAATTGTAGTTTTCTCTTTCCAACACTCCCTCTGGGGGGAAAAAACAAAACTTGCCAGTTCCAGCTCTAAGAAAGTTTTTCTTCTGGAAAAAGGGGAACATTGAAACATTTCTCAGGAAAAGAATTTCTTATTTCTCCTGAATATCGGCACTGGACCTTTTCCACTTTAAAATGTATTTGCTCGTGGGCAGTCTTTCTTCATAGCTGGGGAGAGAGGGGGCCCTACAAAATATTATCATCCCTGGGATGGCCTTCCATGAATTATAAATTGCCTTTTTCAGTTCTAGTCTGTCCTCCACCCACCCACCCACCCTGCCTTACTTTGGACTGCTTATGACATTTTAGTCTTTCTCTTATGACAAGCCTGTCACTTCTGCAATATTTCAAAAATCTGGCTCTTCTCAGACTACTGTATGTTCACACTACTGTAGATATTCCTGTTTTCCCATCTAGATCAGCTTCCCCTGAAGGGGCTTGGTAATGCTTGTGGGTCCCTCCCTCGCTACGTCTGTGGATAGCTCGGTAGAGGCAGGGAGAGAAAGATTTTCAGCTCTGTGCCTCTTTGTATTTCTGCTGCAGATCATCAGGAAGCTCTTTCAACTAACCCCTGATGAGAGAGAGAGTCCTCTTGGCAGGTGGAAGCAGCTTACAATCTTCCCTGCCAGCTTCCCCATTGACTTTCTGGGGAGGCTGGCAGAGAACATTGCAAATGGCAATTGTAGGGAATTTAGCAAGAGGGTGAACAAGCTGTCAAGCACCCAAATCGCAATCACGGATGTGTTAGTGTGACATTTTGCGATAGCCAGAAGTGCTTTACACAGGCTGTGAAGCAGCCTTTCTGAGGCTGTTGTAACTTGGAGCAGTTGTTAAGCAACCGGTCATTAAGCAAGGATTGCCTGCAATTGGAAAAAAAGAGAGTGAACATCTGATAAGAAAATTGCTGTTCATTTCTGAAATTGTTATCATGGACACGAAAAAAATCTGAATTTGGTAGGTACCAAATAAAATTTGTTATTGGAATTTCCTAGTATCGGATGTGATAAATTTTTGAAGATTTGTTATAATAAATCAATTTGCCAGATCTAAAGTTTAGATATGTGCTCAGTCAACAGCAGGAAGGCTTTTCCTCTCTTGCATAACGTAAGGAAGAAGTAGAATTCAGCTATTCAGGATTCTTCTACATCAGAAGTTCCTAAACCATCTGCCATGACAGCTCCCTTTAGTGTAATCTTGATGTACACACCTTCTCTAAAACTCCAAACACCAACATGAACCTAAATGAACAATGACACTTTGTTCAGCAACAATCAAAAGTCCTTCACCCCATCTCTGAACTCTGTCTGCACCATCCCAAGAGAGACACAATTCATAGATTGGGAAACCCTACTCTACCTGGTACGTAACTAGGAAGATGGAGAAAGAAGTCTAATCTTTGGGACTGTATGATTTATAAAATTACTTCCTCGCATTGATTCATAAATGTTTTCTGTCCCATTCTTCAGGATGCAGAAGGCAGCAGAGAAATAGAAGAAATGCAAGCAATTTCTCTTGACTAAGGAATCTTAAATGCTCCATCCTACAATCAGCAGTGAAGAAAATTCCAGTATAAAAAATTTCTCACTGTGGTTGTTACTAGGCTTCAAGAACAAATCACAAACTACTATTTCAGCACTTCTTTCTCAAAGATTATAGCTGGTAATACCAGATAGTTAAAGAAATGTAATTCAGCTCTCTCCCTTATCACAAAATAAGATGATCCTAATTAACACACCTGTGTTTACCTGTTTGTAGAATAGATGCTGGCAAATTCATTTGTATTTTTTCCATACTCTCTTTCGAGTCATACCCATCCCGAAACCTCCAGTACATAAAATTTTTAAACAATTTTTGTGAAAATCAAGATAGCATTATAAAACATTGTAGAATTATTTATAGCATCCCTATCACTTGTTTTTATTTTTTATCAAATTAGTCCATTCAGGGGCTCCTAAGTGCCTCATTCATGTCATTTGGAACATCTGCTGGGTGCTTATACTATATTTTGCTCATAGAGAGCAAAGAGTAGTTGGGAATGCCACTGACTTAAGAAAAAAAGTAGGAAATTCTTTAATTTTTCCCTTCTCCTAGTACCATAGCTCTTGAGTTTATTAAGGGATTGTTTCAACTTAAAGAAATATCATGAAAGATTGTTAATATATTGCCTGAGTTGTATCTGATGTGAAATGAACCAATAGATCATGGCCTTTTGGGCAAATGGATTATCTTTGCTGAATAATATATTAATTCCTATGTCTGCTATTTATTTAAGATGTTTGTTGGTGTTATGTATAAGAATATATGTGGCATATGACATAAATATTTGAAAAGTTGAGGGAGTGACATGGTAAAATATACAGATGCTGTTCCATGTGGCTTATAAAATGCAAATGTAGGTGTGGTTTAATAATATAAAAGTAAGAATGCAAACTAAATTAGGTTACTGTTCAGAAAATTAGTTGTTATCCTTCATAACAAATAATGGAAAATATTCACTTGAAGTGCAAACCTTTTTTTTCCATGTTCAAATACTTTATTAATGTTTGTTTACTAGTTGACAGGGTAAAGAATACTGTGCTGTCCTTTCTTGGAATAGGACAGAACACCCATCTGCATCGTGTCCAGAGACTGGGATGTTCTCCTTCTAGTTCTTAAATATTTTTTGGACAGGAATAACATTACTGTCAGAAAGAACAATTAAACACTGTTAAGCACAAAACAAAAAAGAAGAATTTGCTTCAATTGCAGAACTTAAAAAATACATACCAATGTATCCCCCCTGTGCCGCCGCCCCCCCCACCCAAGGGTTGCAGAGAAAGTACATTCTCTGCCAATCCTGGGGATCATATGTCCAGTGTACAGCATGGAAAGAAAATTATATTGGGGGGAAAATTAGAAACAGGGACCACATATATGAAGAGATTCTATAGGCTAATAAGCTGAATTGTATCAGAGATGTATGTAACATAGCTAACATCAGTGAATATGAGATGGAATTATGTAACCAGTGGGTTTCCACTTGTTGTAGACCAAACAATTTTCCAGAATGCAATATAACTCTTTTCTACGTGTACTTTGATTTTTGGCAGATATTTTTGAGACCATGATTTCATAATAACTATAGCTACTGTATATTATTACAGTGAGGTTTAATACACTCTGCCATGTTGGACGTTTCTGTATGATGAGATCAGAGACAACTTGCAGGAATTTGATCCCTCCCCATAAAGATGGATATTCCATTACAGTTAGATTGCTTTTTAAAAATTTTACAAAATAGTGTGGAAGAAAAAGCAATATTTCAGTCCAAAATAATGGGTTTTCCCTGTTTTTTCACATTTGTAACCAAAAACATTTAGAACCTATCTTAAGTACTGTAGTTTCATTAAGATTACAAACAAATGTGATGATGCTAAGATTATAAAATCAAAATTTTGCAGAAGGAGTAGTTAATGTTTATATGACCATGTGCTGAGAATATGCTGCTAGCTTCTAAATGAGTGGATTTCCTTACATATCTTCAATATTAAACTATAGTTTAGTGGAATTCCCCGAAGTTAGACTTAAACTGAAGAAGTATAAAATATTTTTATAAGACATATGAATCCCTAATGTAATAATTCATATTTTAAAAGTACATATTTACTGGCACTGTTAATATTTTACTCTGGTAATGTAAGACCTGGCAAATAGATGGGGAAGAAATGGAGGTAGTGACAGATTTTATTTTCCTGCGCTCCAAGATCACTGCAGATGGGGACTGTAGCCAAGAAATTAAAGGACGCTTGCTCCTCGGGAGGAAAGCCTTGGCAAATCTAGACAGCACACTAAAAAGCAGAGACATCACCCTGTCAGCAAAAGTATGTATAGTCAAGGCTATGGTCTTCCCAGTTGCAATGTATGGCAGTGAAAGTTGGACCATAAAAAAGGCTGAGCACCAAAGAATTGAGGCCTTTGAACTATGGTGCTGAAGAAGACTCCTGCGAGTCCCTTGGACTGCAAGGCAATCAAACCGGTCAGTTCTAGAGGAGATCAACCCTGACTGCTCTTTAGAAGGCCAGATCCTGAAGCTAAAACTCAAATACTTTGGCCACCTAATGAGAAGGAAGGATTCACTGGAGAAGAGCCTAATGCTGGGAAAGATTGAGGGCAATAGAAGAAGGGGACGACAGAATGAGGTGGCTGGATGGAGTCACTGAAGCAGTAGGCGTGAGCTTAAATGGACTCCAGAAGATGGTAGAGGACAGGGAGGCCTGGAGGAACGTTGTCCATAGGGTCGCGATGGGTCGGACACGACTTTGCAGCTAACAACAACAACGAAATGTAAGACCAAACTCCACCAGTTTCATTTCCCATGCAAACTTCTATATATCATGCTGTTGTCAATTTCCTTATTTTGTTGGGTGGAGGAGAAATTCCTTATGGAACATATCATGTTTTTGTACCTTGGTTTGTTTTATATTATAACAAGGTATAGAGTATATTCAATTTGAAGTCTTACAAAAACATGTGGCATGTTCTAAGGACAGAGAAATTTGCCCTTGTCCAGGAGAAAGTAAAATACATATACTCTATGGCTTTTCCATGAAAATCATTTCAGTATTAGGTTCAAAATGTGCAGAAGCAAGTTTGATGCAGAAGTTAATTCTGATTGAAATACTCAGATGCTCATCTAAAGCAGTGTTTCTTTAACTAAGAACTTTTAAGACGTACTGTATTTCCAGAATTCCACATCCAACATGCTGGCTGGGAGAATTCTGGGAGTTGAAATCTACATCTCTTAAAAGTTGCTGAGGTTAAACACTGATCTAAAGAGTCTTGTGAAATCTGTGGCCTTGTTTGCAGAGAAGAAGCAGTCCATGCCAAGGTTGATTAGATTTGTTAATAGATATTTGCTTTCAGAACTCTGCATTTATTTAGCATTTTTTATTCCATGTTAGAACTGAGTTTTGAGATGTAACTTTGTCACTTCCACAATTTCCAAAGCATCTTTTTCTGTTCTGACGTAGGACTTATATCTCATTGTGTAACTTGATGTTTTATGTTATTTTATATAACTGACTGGTTTGTTATTGCACTTAATTAACTGTTCCTTTCTCTGCTTTAAAGATTGTAGCCAAAGTGAACAAGCAGATAATTTGACCTTCATAAAAGGTTGACCAGTTTACTGGTGCTTGTTTGTGCACTGAAAATTGCTGGAGTGGCAAGTGTGTAATAGTTTTATGTCAACTAATCAAAGCATCAGCTGCCTATTTTAATACCAGACTTGTTATCCAAATTAACATGACATTGTAATAATCAGTCATGACCAGAAACAAAGCACCTCATGTAGCTGGCAAACATTTAGAGACAAATAATGATGTTATAGTCAGTCAGAGACTTGTAATCTGGCTTGATAAACAGACTCCATCCTGAATCCTCAGAAACCATCCTTGGTTATAGATATTCTTGGCTACCATTGCCTTTAAGCCAAAAGACTCCAGGACTAGCAGCAAGCTGCAGACTACAATTGAAGAATTCTTGATCTCACCTTAAAAAAATTCATATAGATTTCTTTGTTCTGCGGTCTCTGAGCTAAATTTTATCTTTATTAAGGCAGTATCACTTGTCAAACATTCCCAGTCAGTTCTTCAGCAGTCATGGCTATGGATGAACTATGGCTGCTTTCCTAATTCATGGAAATACAGTTTACACTTTAACTATAAAGGTTTGAGAATTTAGCAAGTGGCGTAGCGTGGATTGTCAGCACCCGGGGCAAGGCAAGTAATTTGCGCCCCCCCCTCCACAGTGGGCGGCGACCCGGCGGCTTGGATTGGATTCGCACAGCCAGCACTGCAGTGAGAGAGAGTGAGTGAGCCAGGCAGGGGCAGAGAGCTGCGAGTGCGAGCGCGCGCCCCCCCAGATGTTGCGCCCAGTGCGGCCAGCCCCCCCTGCACCCCCCACGCTACGCCACTGAATTTAGCTAATGACCAAAAGTGTTGCCTTTGAGTATTTTTTTTGAAAAGGCTAAAAAGCATTTATAAAATATGAAAAAAAACTTACTAGTGATAGCTGCAGTGCTATATCCTACTACCCAGGGCTAGACCTTATTCAAACTTCTCACTGAGTAAATGGGTTTGCACTGCATTGGAGTGTACTTTGTTGGTTTTGCCACATTTTCACATTCCATATGAATTCTTCTGAATTGGGACCTTGAATGATTTCCATATTTTTTGACATTATTCATTTACAAATGTGTGAAAGCATTTGTGTCGTATGATACTCTTGGACTGCCTTACAAATATTTTAACATTGCATACAACCAAATTAGTGCTTAGGGTGGATTCTAAAGCAGCTGTTACAGTGATACAAAGCAGCTGATACAGTGATTACAAAAGCACTGAAGTTAGGAAATTAAAAGCATCAATTCTTGATGCTGGATTGGCAAACTACTATTACAGTGTCAACTTCTAGATCAACTCAATAATAAATACACGATATTTTTGATTAAAAGAAGACATTTGGTATAAGAGTAGCTGTAGGCTGAATATTGCCCACTGATTGCTTTCTATGTGTAGTTAAGACTCACCCTTTCCCCTAGGAATATCTGCATTGAAGAAGATTGGCAGATGGAATTAGTTTAGGGTTTTTGAAGGCTGTAAGAAAAGGCTTGATCTGTTGCTCAGGCTACAGCATCTACATTGTTTATCCCTAATACAAGGAAACTTTTTCTTATAATTGTGTCTACTACTTTGCTTTGAGAAAAATAGTGTTCCAAATCTCAAAAGATGCCTGTGAAACTGCTTTAAGTAACCAAGTATTTTCTATGAGATAACTTGAAATTACAGAGGAGAGTAACCTTTGTTCAAAGGTGCTTGGAAAAACATTGGCTCTTAAGATGCATTTTGAGCAGCCTTATGTTAGGGAAGAAAACATGGATGTGTAACTAATTTTGCTGATTAACTGTGAAAGGGCGGGAATACTTTACAAATGCACTGTACTGCAGGCATTGAAAAGGGGAAAATAGTAATAGAAAATGACATATTGAACGACTGACATTGAGATATTAAAGAGACTCAAAGGTCTCTTTAAAGACAGCCAAAAAAGTTTCCATAAAAATTTTCTGATTGTACTTTTGTTCTTTAAAAAAAAGCTAATACATGAATTGACTGTGAAGTAATTTAAATCTCAACTCAATTTTATTTGAAATAAAAGTAAAATCACTAAAAGTATGTGCATCATTTACTCCATATGTGATTGTAGCATGAATTCCAATGTCCAGTGTATGGGGTTCTACTCGTAGGACATTTGCATTGGAAGAAGAAAGATATTACTTTCATTGATCTTCCTTTGGACTTCCTAAAAAAAGTATTTTGAACAATACAAGAATGTGTAACTTGATTAAGATTATATATAAACAACCAATATGATTTCAAAACTATTCTCATTATTTCTATCCATAATCAACAACACTGATGTATGCAGTATAGCTATATCAAAGAAAAAATGTCTGTTGTAGCCCCTTCATTTGTCTTGATCTTGGTATATATCCAAATGGGAGATAAATTCTAATAGAGTCAGTGGTGACATTTGCCTTTTTAGTGCTGCTACATATCTATCCAACCATGAAGCTCTTTGATCCAATCACAATTGGGTGGACAACACAGAAAAACAGTAAACTTTATTAAAATTATACACCACAGCTTATTATTTTTGGCTTACTCGTGACTCACAACAATTATTCAACAGTCACAAGTTAAAACTTAAATTGCAGTTAAAATCATATAATGCAACCCTGATGATATCACAATGTACCCTAAGCTTCTAAAATAATTTGGTTTTAACTAGCTTCCAAAAGTCTGTTATAAGTGGAGCCAATCCATTCGTTTTTCCAAATACATCAAACCGATTCTGGGCTTTGCTCTTGCTCCAAGGAATGTGTGCCAGTTCTTGAATGGGAGTCCAGATGCTCCTCAGGTTGTTTAGGAAATGGCATCAGATAGTAAAACATTGGAACAGAATAGCAAGGTGGAACGTGGAGATCAGCATATCCTACTGCCTCAAAATTTTCCTCTTTCTCCATAACAGAACAATATCCCACCTTGATTACAGTCATAACTCTGCACTCTTTATAAAAACAGCACAGGATGGTATTTCTAGGAGTTTTCAGAATAAAGGAGTACTTTATGATGAGCTGAGGAATATTGCACATGAATCGTTACAAATATTGCACTACCTAGGGCAGGGGTAGGCAACCTCGGCTCTTTTATGACTCATGGACTTCAACTCCCAGAATTCCTGGGAGCTGGCTCAGGAATTCTGGGAATTGAAGTCCATGAGTCATAAAAGAGCCGAGGTTGCCTACCTCTGACCTAGGGGTATCCTATACACCATAAGCTACTTAGTTGTTGATTATGTGAAACATTTTCCTTATAGTTCAAGATACAAAAACGTAAAAATATTTTTGGAAGTTTAGAGTATAATAGCTTAATTTTTAAAACTCAGAGTACAGCTGGAAGGTTCTCAAGCAGGAGAACCTCGGACAAGTGACTGTCTAGTCTCTTCTTAAATTTCATTGTAAATCATAATGCATTTTTTTTATCTTGGAAATACAGCTTGAGCTAATGATGATTGGTTCAAATCATGAGATTGACATTGTTTCTATTCTAGTCAGTATTCTCCCAACAACTTTTCCATTTTGTTTTGAGTGATGGTATTTCTAATTAACAAGATCATTTTAAAAATTCAACCCGACCTGTTACAAGCCAATAGCACTTTATTATCTTTCCATAGACTAGGCCTGCATTTCTTCAAGAGCCTTTTGGAGCATAGGCTTTTTAAGAGATCCTAATGTATAATTTCTACCTGATCACACTTACCACTGAATTTTTATTTCTTTATTACCGGTATGTAAGGTTCTGCTTTTGCAAAAGTGAGCACTGCTTTATTTACCATAACAGAATATGCATTTTATGAGCTAAATTGTCTTTAGAATTTGTACACTGATAACAAGATTCCAGTTGCAAACAGCAATACTTGTCAAGTTAGTCACACTTTTGTATTTTTGAAGAATGTGCTTATTTAGACACTTGCTAACTAATCTGTCTCTGTAATATTCTATCTGAAGTAAGGGCTATTTCAGTTGACCTTTTTAAAAGGAAATGTCTTTTCATCTTATGATCCTTGGCTGCCAGATTGCAACATCCTTTATCATATTATGATTTACACACCAAAATGTCTCTGTCATGTTAGATTCAAATTGCTGATTTCTCAACTGTGAAAAGAACACACATGTTCTCTCCAGTGGTAGCTACAAAGAACTGACTCAGAACACATCACCATAGTAAAGGAACACCCATGGGAAGCATCAATGTCTGCAACTGCCAGAAAGAAAAGAAAAAAGAGACATTGGCAGGCAGGTTCCAGAGTTAAGCAGATATAATTGCTCAGAGGATTGTTGTTGGACTGGGTCCAAAGAACAACGGAGTCTTTCTGTGGTTTTCTGCTAGCATGTACAAGTCATTGCAACATCATTCTCCACCATCTTACTCCCATCAGTAATCTCTGAAAGATAAAACTGGAATGGTAAACCAACTTGAGTGAGGTTAGATTTATTAAGCTTTTTACTGACTTCTATTACTGGAAGAAAAAGATTTAATTTTATCTGGCATTATTTCTCTTACAATTTTATATTATTCTTTATTATAAGCTGCTTAGTAAAGCTCGTTCTAAAACTGAGGGGTAGGGATTAATATAATATTTGGATTTGGATTCTAAATAAAATTCTTACATTGGTAATTCACAAATTGTACATTTCCATTTGAATAAATTTCACTTGAAGCATTAAGGCTTGTTCCAGAGTCTAATTTCTCTAACAGACAAATGCTTTTACAGTTTTCTTCACTTAGCTATGAATATATGTAAGAAAGAAAGCAGTAAAATGTCAGAACCCCTGTAAAATTGTTGGGTTGCTTAGATTTAAACTTGGAATATCCCAAATGCTGAATTAGTACTGTTTGCATCATGAGGGCAAGCACAGCAGGTGTTTGTGTTTGTAGGTGTGTATTAGCTTTCAGGCTAGAGCATTTATACAAGTCCCAGTAAGACAGATAATAAATAAGGGTGTAGCTACTCTAAAATAATTCCTAACTCATTTGCATCTCAACTTTGTAACTGGGTTTGCTCCTATACCCTGGTTTAACCAGTTTGAATAAACCATGATTCCCTGGTTCTCACAACACGCTAAATCAAAATAAAACAAACCAATGTGTGATCTATAATATGTGAATTAGGGCAATATCTTGGATATACTGTACCCATAGCCTTTTCTCTAGTCCGTATAAGAATATACATCCTGGACTTATGACTGCAGCTGAGCCCAAATTTCTAATACTAAGCAAGACAGTTGTTAAGTGAGTTGTGCCAAATTTTACATCCTTTCTTGCCACAGTTGTTAAGTGAACCACAGTAGTTGTTAAGTTTGTAACACGGTTGTTAAGTGAATCTGGCTTTCCCACTGACAGCCTGTCAGAAGGTCACCAAAGAGGATCACATGACCTCTGGATGCTGCAACCATCGTAAATATATGCCAGTTGCCAAGCGTCTGAATTATGTGACAATGGCGATGCCGCAATGGTCACAAGTATGAAAAATTCTAAGTTACTTTTCCCAGTGCTGTAACTTTGAGTGGTCACTACAAGAACGCTTGTAAGTTGAGGACTACCTGTAAACATTTGTGAAAAGGGAAAAAAACTTTTATTCAGGGACATTAAGTCACATGTTTTAAAAACGTGAAGTAACTGAGACTTGAATATTATCATACAACAGATACGAGAAACTGCCATCTAAGAAAATAATACTTCATGCAGAGTAATGAAATGCTTTAGAATTCAATTATTTTGGTTTTTGTTTTTAAAAAAATGCTTTCTAAAGTTTAAAAGCTGCTGTTGTTCAAACCTGTTAAATGTTTCGCTAGCAAGTAAGTAGATGTAGAGGTAGTCTTCAACGTATGTCCACAATTCAGCCCCAAACTTACATTACTAAGTGAGAAATTTGTTAAGTGAGTTTTGCCCCATTTTACAACTTTTCTTGCCACATTTGTTAAGTGAATCACTGCAGTTGTTAAATTTGTAACCCGGTTGCTAAGTGAATCTGGTTTTCCCATTGACTGCTTGTCAGAAGGTCACAAAAGGTGATTACATGACCCCATGAGACTGCAGTTGTCATAAATGGGAGTCAGTTATCAAGCATCTGAATGTAAATCAGGTGACCATGGGGATGCTGCAATAGTCGTAAATGTGAAAATTGGTTATAAGTTACTTTTTTCAATGATGTTGTAACTTTGAGCAGTCACTAAGCGAAATGTTCTAAGTTGAGGACTACCTGTAGTTTCTACTCACACTTCAACCAATGAATTTGCATGAACAACCTTCCACTATAGAATTCAATTCTAATGTGAGAATATCTTCCTGCATTTTTTCAAGGGATAAAAGTTATTTATCTACATTTACTTGTTGCCCAACTCCAACAGACCCAGTTAACACATGTTCTTTATTCAATCCCTGCACTCACTTGCAGAAGATGAAAAGTGAATTAAATCAATTCTCTTCCTACTTTGTGAAATGAATAGTCGTTTAAGCATGGGTCTTTCTACACATGATTTTTTTTCCAAAACATGGACACAGCTGGATTGTATGCAAAAAAATTGTATTATGTGTGATATTTTGGGCTGGAGAAGGAATGCATACTATTACTTTCCTATCTTATTCTCTATCCAAGCTTACAGAGTAAGACAAGGGATAACGGTACAGTAAAAAAAAAATTATTTATTTGTAAATAAAATTTGCAGCCTCCCCACAGCTCAAGTGACTCCAGGTCATGTACAACCTAGAAACAGACAATACAATATACACAAAAGGCAGTAACTGAGAGATTAATAAACCAACTCATTAATAAAGTTTCCATAAGAGATTACCTGCAAGGGGAAAAAAAACAAATCTTCAAAGAGAGGACAGGCAGTCAGGGCCCATCAGATTACACTATTAACAATGGAACTTGTACAATGTCCATTCTGACTGGATGGGCTGAAACGATGGGATTGTTTAATTGTTTATTATTTAAGTATCACCCAGCTCTAATCAATTCTGCACATTTCACAACATAAAAGCAGAGCAATGGATAAAAACATAGCATAGGATTGTTATAAAAAGCCCAATAGCCTCTACTTAATGATGATTTGACATCTCAGAATTGTCTTTTGATTCCTTCTCCCTGCTTATTTTAATTCTTTATTATAGCATCTGGCTTTGAATTCTGAAACATTTATTTTGCCTTTAGTCATAAATGCATAGTATCTTATTTTGCAGCGTGAGAAACATGTAGGGAATAGAAATAACAAAAAAACATATGTCATGAGAATATTTCTACATTGAAGTATAATACATTGGAGGCCTAATTTTGAATCAAAGCTTGCTAATTTTATTAACTATCTGGCAATACTGGGATGCAGTCAAGGTGCAAGCCTTGCTCAAAAGAAAGCTAGCAAAGATGCTGCTGATTTCTTCAGGTGGAGGCTACTGTTTTTCTTCTTCTTCTTCTTCTTCATCATCATAAATGAAAACTGCTCCAGATCTAACAATTATTCACCATGGAGGTATAAGGATGTACAAATTGTGAGAAGACTACACTTTCTTCTTCAAGAAGTTTATAAACTGAATTACTGCACAATCATATGTACAAATATAACGAGCACTCCCTCCCAATTAATTGCGGCTCCTTGCCCATGTATATAACTAGGTATGTTTATTGTCACTGTGGTCAACCACACACTCCCTGTATGTTACTTCCTCCATAAGTGCTTCCCATTAGTTAATCACAGCATGCAACCCTTCCTCTCTCACACACATACCAGACTCCTAAGTGACAACTAACATGACAGAATTGATATAGTGGGGGGGAAAGCACCAGGACATTTTTCTCCCTTTCACGCAGCTGCTGAGAGTAATAAAACAGGCATGTTCCACATCTCTTATAATAGGACAACACTGTTCAACATTGCATTCTGAAAACAAAATACCAGATACATCATTCTGATGGAGATGCAGAACAATGCCTTTTCCAATCTACATTTTAGCTACTGATCACCTTGAGCCTAAGGCGGTTGCAGCCAGCCGAGCACAGCAAGCGGGCACCAGCCTGAGAAGGCTTTTTTCAACTGCTTTGATCATCTTCAGAGTTAATTGGGGGGGAGGGGGAAGAGCCCAGCTGAAATTTCCTTCGACAGAGGACTTCCTATGTCTGAGTTCCCGCTGCTGATAAAGCGAAGACACTGATTTCAGAAACGTTAGTCAAGGAAAGGCAACTGTCCCTCTCCCGCCACGGCGCAAAGTCAGAATTAAAGGTGGTTCTGCAAGGCAGGTTGCGCTGGCGCTAAGAAGGGCAGGCGATGTCGGTGTTGCTCCGGCTCCTGTCTTCCTCGGCCCGGGAAGTGCTTCGCCTAGTCACCGACAAGGTGTAGGGCAGAGGCCTGAGAACCAGCCCGTGCTCGCACTCCGCCCTTATCTCTTCGGCTGGGTTGGCCGTCAGGTCGCACTGGTGCAAAAGGATGGCGGTGAAGAGGAAGAGCTGCAACTTCGCGAGCTGATCCCCGATGCAGCGCCTCTTGCCCATCGAGAATATCAGGACGCGGCGAGCGAGGTCCCGGTCGAGAGTCTCCTGCCGGACGTCCAAGAAGCGCGTCGGGTCAAAAACGTGCGGGTCCTTCCAGCAGACCCGATCGTGGTTGACAGACCATTGGTTGACGAAGACCACGGTGCCCTCGGGGATGTGGAAGCCGTCCAGGAACACGTCGGCGGTGGTGGCGTGCGGGATGGTGACCGGAACTAAACTGCTGTAGCGCAGCGTCTCGTAGAGGAAGGCTTCCAGGCGAGGCAGGGAGGCGCGATCGTCAGCCGTCGGAAGCCGCCCGCGACCCACCACGCGGTCCAGGTCCGTCTGCAACTGCTCTCGCAGCTGCGGGTGTTTCAAAAGCAGCAGCAGCACCCAAGCTAGGGCAGCCGACGTGGTGTCCTGACCGGCGCCGAAGAGATCGGTCAGCGTGCTTTCCGCGTAGTCCCCGAGGGGTCCTTCTTTCCCCTCGGGGCCGTGCTCCATGAGGCCCAGGATGGCATCGCTAATGTGACGGGGAGGGGCCCCGGGCTGGAAAGTAAGCCGATGCTGCGCCACCTTGGCGCGCACGAACTCCAGCATCTCCCCGTTGATAGCCTGGAAATCGCGGAAGACGCTTCGCACCGGGTTGGGAAAGGACAGCAGCCAGGGCAGCACGTCCACCAAGCTGCCCGCCGCCACCGTCTGCCCGAAGCGATCGCTCCTGGCCAGCAGCGCGCGGAACTCGCCGTCGGCGTGGCTGTAGCGCTGCCCGAAGCAAAGGGCGCACATCACGTTGGCGTTGGCCACGGCGAGCAGCGGCAGCGGGTTGGCGTAAAGGCCGCCCTCGCTCCACTTCACCAGCCCGTCGATGAGCTCCTGCGCCTCGGCCGCCACGTGCTCCTCGAAGAGCCGCTTGTTGGGCGCCTTGCCCGTCGAGAAAGCGCGCAGCGTGGCCTGCGCCGCCCGCCGCTGCGCCCGCCAGCGCTCCGTGTAGCGTCCGAAAGCCAAGCTCTTCCCGTCGGAGACCATCCGGAAGGAGGGGAAATCGGGTCTGCCCGCGAAGGGCCCGCCTTGCTGCACCAGCGCTTGCCGGATGGTCGCCTCGCCGTTGAGCACCACGATGGAGCGCAAGCCCAGGCGGAGCTGGAAGACGTCGCCGTAGCGCTTGGCCAGCTCGCAAAAGGTGAGGTGAGGGTGGCGACCCAGCTGCAGGGCGTTGCCGACCAGCGGCCATCCGACGGGACCGGGAAGACGTTTGCCCGGAGCCGACGAGCGCTTCCCCGCCGCCCAGAAGTACAGCAGGAGGGCGCAAGAAAGCAGCAACGCCGGCTGCAAGGCGCTCGGGAAGGGCGCCGCGATCTCCCCGCCCCGTCTGTCCTCGCTGTGCACCATCGTGGTGGCCCTAAGGGGGAGAGGAAAGGTCGGCTCCTGGAGACCACGCTCGCGCCTTTCCTTCCCTGCGCCCGAGATGCCTGTGGGGAGCAGCGGCTCTCAGCCCGAGGGTGCGGGCCCTCCTTTTGCCCCCCCCCCCCCGGCTTTTGCTCTAATCGGGCAGGTCGGTCGCTTTTATAAGCCGTCTAAGGGGGTGTGTGCCGAGGCGAGCCTGACTCCCTCCTCCTCCTCCTCCCCCCGCTCCTCTCCCCCCTTTGTGATGGTCCCAGAGTCCCCTGTGCGCAGCCATGCCCTGCTTCTCTTCCAGAGAGAATAGCAAGAGCAGGCCGAACCAGCACGTCAGGAATGCGTGCAGCTTTCCAAAGCCCGCTTCCTGCCAGACAGGCCTCATCCCCACAGCAAGAGCGAAGGGTGGGCGGGAGAGCGGCTGGACTCTGCCAGGCACCTTTGGCTGCCTTGGAAGGCTGCTGCTTTCGTGACTGGAGGCAAAGAGAGCAATGACCAAAACCAGCGAAGGAGGAGGAGAGGCGGGCTCTCGGCTGGAAGCTTGGCCTGCAGGCCAAGAGCCAAGGCTTTGCTGCTGAGATTCCTCCAGCTTTTGGACTGGCAGCCTCATTTTTCCTCTCTTATGAAACGGGATAGGAGTACGCTAGGCAGACCTTACAAGGAGTCCTCAACTTACAACTGTTCATTTAGTGACTGTTCAAAGTTTACAGCGGCACTGGAAAACAGCGACATAACCGTTTTTCACACTTAAGACCATTGTGGCATCCCCCTGGTCACGTGATCAAAATTCAGATGTTTGGCCACTGACTCATGACATTAGAGTGCTGGGTTCACGCAATCACCTTTTGTGACCTTCTGACAAGCAAAGTCAATGGGGAAGCCAGAATTTCACTTAAAGACCACGTTACTCATTTAACAATTGCAATGATTCGCTTAACAATTGTGGCAAGAAAGGTCGCGATATGGGGCAAAACTCACTTAACAAATGTCTCACTTAGCAACAGAAACTTTGGTCTCAATTGTGGTCATAAGTCGAGGACTACCTGTATACTCATGAGATGGGTGGGTGGAGGTTGATATTCTTTTTTTTTCTTCTCAGTGTTTATACTGAGTGCAGGCTCCTCTTTTTTTTCAGATCAACCAGTCTATTAGTTCTGACAAGATGTGCAGCTTTGATTGCAACATGGACTGATTGGCTAGTTACCAGTGTCTGAAGTTGTGGGTTGAGAGAGAGTATCTGACTCAAAGTCACCCATCCAGCTTTCATAACTAAGGTGGGATTGGAACTCACAGTCACCAGACTTCTAGCCTGTGCCTTAATCACTACACCAAACTAGATGTCTAAGAGCCCATTTCCCTATAATTCAAATTGTACCTTTCTTATTATCTCCATCAATCTTCCCCAATCTGTGCTGTAATTCCCATAATTCCTACCAAAATAGTTGGAAAGTAGCGGATTGGGGAACGTTGTCCAACCATTTTTTTTGCACTAAAACAGGGGTGTCAACCTCAATTTCATTGAGGGCCGCATCAGCATTGTGGTTACCCTCAGGGGGCCGGGTGGGTATGGCAAGGGTGGGCGTGGCCTACTGGGTGGGCATGGCTAGAGTGGGTGTGGCTTACTGGGTGGGCCTGTCCAGCTCTACATTGTTCACATCAAGGGTGCCTATGGGGGCCTGGTCAGGAGTGGGACAGATCTGAGGGTCTCTGGCAGAAGGAGGGTCTCTGGGCCAGGGCCAAGGCAGTGGGGGCCGTTCCCTCACTGTTTCCAGGATGGCTTCGCGGGCCACATGAAACCACTTCGCGGGCCGGATCTGGCCCCCGGGCCTTGTGTTTGACATGTCTGCACTAAAATGTTCTGAAAGTTTTCTTCCGAATTATTAGAGACGAACGATACCATACTAAATACATTAATTACATATGACATCAAAACATCTTTTCAAAAAGGAATAGCAACTGAGGGGGAATTTTTAAATACCAAAGTGTGAGTAACAAATTTTGCCTTCTGCCATCTTATTATTTTTATGTCCACAATACCCACCATATTTTCAAATTAAAAAAAGCTAAGTTGCTCTCAAAATGCTCTCTCCTTAAACAGTTTTTGGACAATATCCTTTCATTATGAAGAATTGGTGAATATGAAATTAAGCTAAAGTAAAGAGCTGCATAAGGAATCACTTGTTTTCACAAGCCAAACAAATGCTCATAGAGTGATAAAATTCATACTGTGGGAATCATCAAGTTTTAGAAATTTAATTTATTCAGATTTGTCATAGCCACCAACCATCTTGACCTGTCTTCAGTAAGTTCTAGCTTTGTAATCACAGATATCCGTCTTCATGCCAAACATGGTTTTTCAAATCCGTAACTCCTTGTATGTGACTTTCTGCTTGCTGGGAAACATGTCTGTTTGGACCCAGGCTAGTCCTTCTTGCAGTCCACAGTACCTAGAAACAGTCCCAGATTTGTAATTATCCACAACTGGATTCTACTCTAACTATATACAATATTAGTCTTCCCCAAGCTCTCTCTTGGAGAGGAAACTGTTTTAACAAAATACAGTTAATGCACTTTTACAGAAAGCTAAAATGTATGTTTTTGGGTGCCCCCAAATTTACATATTCCATAGGTGTATCACATGCTTGCAGGCATATTTTATAATAATTCTTTAACATTTATTTATTCCTTCTGTTACCTGAACAAAAATGTAACAACCCAATTAAATTGTAAAAGCAAACTCTTTGTTTCAGGGATCCTCAGAACTCATTTTTCAAATTTTGCAGGAAGGGAAGTGAGGCTAAGAATCAGACTACACCACCAAGCCTATAAGCCATCTAATGTTTTCCTCATTTGGATGCATGTCTCATTTTAGCCAAGTACTGAGCCACACTTGGTGCTTGCCAATATTTGTAGAACATTTAGTACCATTCTTGCCAATAGATATTTTCACTGAACTGAAGATGTATGAAATGTAAAATTGAGCCAACACAAATGCAAACAAAGCAAAACAAAACAAAATCCCAGTCCATGTTAAGTTATTAGGCTAGAAACCTGTGAGTTATGGTCATGCCTTAGGCATGAAGCCAGCTGGGAGACCTTGTGCCAATCACTCTCATCCTTGGGAAGTAGCCAATGGCAAACTACTTTTGAAAATACTGTGAAGGAAACTGCAGAGACTTGTCCAGGCCACTGCCAGAAGTCAACAGTGATTCAAAGGCACCAATAAATAAATGAGTAAAGAAAGGCATAAGGTAGTGCATAATGTAAAAAATGTCACAGGTAATAGACATTAATGTATGAGCTGCAGTTGAGCCCCCACATTTCTGTTGCTAAGTGATTTTTGTCCCATTTTATGACCTTGCCACAGATGTTAAGTGAGTGAATCACTGCAGTTGTTAAGTTACCAACAGACTTATAAAATGAATCCAGCTTCCTCATTGACTTTGCTTGCCAGAAGGGTGATCACATGACCCTGAGACCTTGCAGTCATCATACATATGAACCAGTTGCCGCTGGTTGTCTGAATTCTGATCATGTGATTCTGGGGATGCTGCAATGGTCGTGCGAAAAACATTCCTAAGTCACTATTTTCTGTGCCGTTGTAACTTTGAATGGTCACTAAATGAATGGTTGTAAGTCATGGACTACCTATATATAAAAAGACAATAACCAGTTGTTGGGCATATATTAAGGGCTATTGAAGGCATGCGATCAATGTCATGTAGGTGAATCTAATTATGTCATCTGTGTCAAGATGTGTCATGGGTGGCTGTAACCAATCAGGGCTCTTGGTGGTTATGAGTCAGCAAAGGCGTTATTGGGAGTCAAGCAGCATACAAGTTTAATATACATGTCTTAGAGGAGGGAATAGAAGGGGAACTCCTCAAATTTGCAGATGACATTAATCTGGCAGGAATAACCAACACCCCAGAAGACAAGCTCAGGATCCAAATGGATCTTGACAGACTTGAACAATGGGCCCTATTCGACAAAATGAAATTTAACGTGGAGAAAAGCAAGGTTTTACACTTAGGCAAGAAAAACTAAAGGTACAAGTACAGATTAGGCCAAACCTCACTCAGTAACTGTGAGAGGGAACTTGGAATCCTAGCGGGTGATCATTTAAATATGAGCCAGCAATGTGCAGCAGCAGCCAAAAAAGCTAATACAATCCTTGGTTGCATAATCAGAGGCATAGAATCAAAATCAAGTACCGCTTTATAAAACCTTAGTAAAACCACACCTGGAATACTGCATCCAGTTTGGTCACCACATTATAAAAAGGATGTTGAGACTTTGGAAAAAGTGCAGAGAAGAGCAACTAAAACGATTAAGGGTCTGGAAGCTAAAACATGTGAAGTATGGTTTCAGGAATTGGGTATGGCCAATCTAGAGAAAAGAAGGACTAGGGGTGAGATGATAGCAGTATTCCAGTATTTGAGGGACTGCCACAAAGAAGAGGGGATCAACTTATTTTCCAAAGGACGAGAAGACAAGAAACAATGGATGGAAACTAATCAAGGAAAGAAAAGCAGCCTGGAATTAAGGAGAAACTTCCTAAAAGTGAGAAGAATCAATGAGCAGATCAGCTTGCCTTCAGAAGTTCTGGGTGCTTCATCACTGCAGGTCTTTAAGAAGAGACTGGACAGCCACCTGTCTGAAATGGTATAGGGTCTCCTGCTTGGGCAGGGGTTGGACTAGAAGACCTTCAAGATCCCTTCCAGCTCCATTCTGATTGAGGCAAGCATCAATTATAGGTCATGTGGAAAATAGATGACGTCACTCTAGAGTGCAAAAGTGACACCAACATTTTCTGCAAATCCTTGCGATTAAACTTACTTTTCTAAAATGGAGTGACATAGTTTAATATTTACGGCTTCAGATACAGTAATTTCTCATTATTTCCCTCTCCTAACCTTCCTCACAAAGAAAGAAATAGTATTAATTGATAATTGCCTGCCAGTTCTAGCAACTTGTTGATCCCAGCTGTCTTGCCAAATGGAGGCAATTGCTCAAGTGTTCTGATAAGCTTGTTTTTGGCAGAGGAATTACAGCAGTATTTTGCGTTCATTTCTGAGAATTCAGTGCGGGTTTTTTTGTTGCTTTTAAGCAAGACTTAGAGCTAAAACAGAAGTATGATTTATTTCATACTTGCTTGATTTGTTTAAAAAGAGAAACTATTCCTTATTACCAGATGTGTGTATAATTTGAGGATGTGCCTTCTAATATTTTTAAGGGCTTGCTATGCTGATCTTCATTAGTCCCTTTCCTCACTGTTGAGTTGAATTGCTCTCCTAGTCATCACTGAATCAGCACAAAAATACATGAGCATGACAACTGCTGTTCCCTTTGCCATTTTGCCTCTTTTACTTATTTCAAACCACTAGCTAGTCACTTGACTTCTTTCTATAAGGTTCTAGGATTTCACGGGCATTAGTAGATTGCATAGTTGGAGGCTGCCTTTGGAGGGTGTTGGGAAAAAAAAGTAAACACAATTACAGATAGTCCTTGTTTAATGACCACAACTGAGACTAACAATGCCATCATTAAACAATGCAGTCACTCAGTGAAACTGCAATTGTACTTATGGTCGTCAGCTTTGCTTTACTCTACAAATCTGTAAAGGTCGTAAATGTGAGCACTGCTTGTAAAATTACTTTTCATTACTGTTATAACCTCTAAACAAGGCAGTCTCTAAACAAGGGCTACATGTATAATATTGGTCCTGCTAAGGATGACTTAATTTTGTCTCATTGTGTTGGATTCCAGTCTTGGTGCAGGGCCAGAAGAGGTTACAGGGGTTGAGTTTTGCACAGTTATCTGGGAGGAGTTTGACCTGGTTGGATCCGAGGAAATGGCAGGGTTCTTCGTAGCAGTGCATTTAGCTATTTCTTTGTTAGATCTGTGCTATTGCTAATTGAGTCTGGGTGGTGGTTAATTTTTCCTTGAGGGAGGGAGTGGTTCTGCCAACTTTGAAGGAGTTGTAGTGCATCCCCTCCTCAAGGGATCATCGTTCGACCTACCGTAATTAATCTGGACAGCTTCCATCCAATCTCCAACTTCCGCTTCCTGAGGAAGGTTGTAGAGAAGGTGGTTACACAACAGGTTCAGAGGACCTCGGATGAAGTGGATTATCTGGAACCCTTTCAGTGAGGATTCAGGCCAGACTATGGGGACTCAGATAGCATCAGTTGTGTTCTTGGATGTGCTCTGGCAGGAGTGGGGTGGGCTAGTATATCCATCCTTGCTGTTCTTTAATTGATTTTATTATTGTTTACTGCCCTGATTCACTTATTTGAGATGGGCAGCTATATACCTTGAATGATAGATAGATAGATAGATAGATAGATAGATAGATAGATAGATAGATAGATAGATAGATAGATAGATAGATAGATAGAGGGAAAGGGATAAGATATATGCAAATTTATGGATTCATACCATTAAAATATGTGTCTAGGTTACAAACTGGTTCAGTCCAATGGGAAACCCTCTTACTCTGCATTAAAATAAAGAGTATTGTATCCTAAACTTCCCAAACAGATCTGTTTTTCTAAATCTATCAATTCCCATAATCTCAGCACCCATTTTAGGGAAGATTACTTTAAAAACTAGCACAGATTAACTATGGGATGACTTTTAATAATAACCATTAAGCAGGAGCATTGGGGTGTGGGTGGCAGGGAGCCAAGATGCTGGATGTGAGTTGTATCTGTGAGATTAAATTCAGAGGCAAGAATGCCGTGTAGACCAATGTGAATCCCTGGAAAAAAGCTGAGATATAAATCTAATAAATATATATGCCCTGAGATGTCTTTCATCAGGGATAAGCAGATTTTAAACTTGTAAATCTTTTTAGAATCCTAAGATCATCAGGCAGTACTAAATGAAAAACAGTAGATGAGGGTGAGTCAGAAGCAAAATGCTACTTTTTAAAATCTACTGAATCTCACAGACCAAATTAAATGGGGGAATCTGCATAGATAGATAGAGATAGAGATAGAGAGACAGAGATACATAGATATAAATATAGATATATAAAGTTAACAAGTAGGGATGCAGAAATGAGATCATCAAATGAAGGCAAATATTCGTGTCCCAGGATAATGTTATAAGATCCAATCTGGGTTGGTCACCAGGTTAACCTATCCCAAAGACCGACCCAGATTGGATCTATGAGCACCACCCCCTATAGTCGGCAGCGATTAGCTGAGTAAAATCCACAGGGGACTCTTATTAATACTTGACATTCCATGTAAATGAGTGACAAGTGTTTTACTGAACATAGAAAGGTAAGGTTATCTTCTAAAGATAAATCTGAAATCCTTAAAATGCATTTCACCATCAGCAAAGCAATAAAAACAATGACTGTGTGTGCTAGAAACAGTACTGTGTACATGGTGTTAAAGAAAGGGGTCAGTCTTGAAGTTTAGTTCATTGTATCTGCAGAGCCCTAGGTAGTTGAAGTTTGCATTAAAAGATGCAAATAATTTTCCAGTAATTACTATTATTGGAGGAAGATGAAGACAAAATTACATAATTCTGAAATAGATGGGGGGAACTTACAGCCACAGGTTTTTCTTGAAACCCCATTATCCCACCCATGTTATTGTTTTTGAATTTTATATAAAAGAGGAGCTGCTTCCATTCCAACCTTAGCCTCAGCCCACAAAAAGCCAAAATTGCCTAATCACCAAAAGGCCTCCAAGCAGTCTGGAATTCAGTATTGAAGCCCTTAACTTTCTACCAGGCTTGTGTATAATTAAAGCACAAGTTATTATAGAGATCTTCTGCTCACAGAATTAAGAGTATTGTATATAGAGCAATAATCTTGCCATTTCATATTTTGTTGTTCTGACATGCAGCAGATAAATAACTGCTGCTTGTTTAAATTGCATTGCTGGTACTTGTTTGGTTTTATGAGAGTTTTACTTTTTGTTGGGTTTATCAAATTGTTTTATTAAATATAATTTGTAATGCTATTGAATACTATGTGGATTCCTGCAGGAGTAATAATAGCTATTACATCTGAGAGATCCATATACCCATTAATATTTTATTCCTTTTCCCGTTCTGTTTGCCTTTTTCATCTTCCTATTGTAGACTTTTTACACCTAAGTCCCCGCAGGTGCTAACTTAAGTCTCTGGGTTTATGCCATTTAGGGATAGGATATCTGTGTTGGCATACAGTGAGCCAGTTTAAAGCAGAGGTCCCCAACATTTTGGGCACTGGGGACCAGTTCCATGGAGAGAGGTTTTTCCACAGCCTGGAGGGTACGTGGTTTTGTGTGCTGCCTGCATCCTGTGGATGGGGCTTTGCTTGTTTGTCTGTTATGGTTGCTGGCATGCCGTGGCCCAGAACTGGTCCACGGACCGGGGGTTGGGGACTCCTGATTTAAGGCATCAGGCTGGAAACCTGGAAGCTGTGAAGTTCAGTCACTCTCTCTCAGCCCTAGGAAAGAGGCAATGGCAAACCACTTCCAAAAAACCTTGCCAACAAAACTGCAGGCATTTGTCCAGGCAGTCACCAGGAGTCAAGACAGACTCAAAGGAACAAAAACAATGAAGAAGAAAGAAATGAAATAAGAATAGATACATACATGATGTGATTCTGCTGAACTGTCCAAAAAAATGGCTCACCTTATGAACATAAATTTTCTTTCTGCGTGTAAGATTACACAGCCCGATAAAAACAGTAAGTAAGCATATTTGTTACTGGAGTGATGCCCATCGTCTGAAAATGGTAAAGGAAAAACATCACAGCATATTGGCCAGGGATTAGACTGGATAATGATTCTTGCACTAAGTGTAATTATTATCACAATTTATTTATTTATTTTTATTTTAATTCCATTTATCTCCCGCCCTTCTCCGAAGACTCAGGGCGGCTTACAAGCTTAGCAGTACATATGTACAATGTACATATTCTCTTAAAAACACAAAAAGGTTGTGTTTAATTATATTTATTTAACAATTATATAAAAGAACCAGATTTATTTTCTAAAAATGGGAAGATCAGGTGTAAATACATTAATGTATTTTTTGTCCTGGATGTATATATTTTGCAGATCTCTATTTGTCTGCTTAGAAGTCAGCTCTGCACTGAGTTCATTAAGACTTACTGTATCTTGAAGTAAATGTGAATACAGTTTAAAGTTAAATATAGTATTTAAGTCAATACTCAGCCTCAGAGCTTCACTGGATGATTTTACCGTTCTCTCTCAGCTCAGTTTGAACCATTCTCTCTTAAAGTCATTGTGTGGAAAAAATGGAGGATGTCCACCTAAGTTCTGGAAAAATGCAGGATACAAATCTAACGAACAATTGCCAACTGAACAGTCTTTGAAGGCATGGGGTCTCCCAAAAGTTTACATTTAGCAGATTTGGGTTGCAAAAATCAGAATACCCACCAAATAGCATTTTTTTTTGCTGTGTTTCTTTGCCACCATCTAGTGGCCATCTGGATTTCTGCAGCTCAGTTCTAAGAGCTTTATTTAATGTAAAATAAATAGGTAATAATTAAGCTGTGATATTCTGACTTTGAAAGTAACCCTTTTTTCCCACTAGATCTCTCCTAAGAGATCCTGTGGCCTAGAGGTGAAAACAACTGCCTAATATGCAATCAGCCCAGGTTCGAATCTCAGAAGGGTATGGCTGACTGATGAAAACTAATAAGTTTGAAATGCATATTAGTCTCCCTTAATTCTTTGTTAGCAATTTACACAAATATGAGCTGTCACCGGTGTGACTACTGCCTGTTGATGGCCTTCAGGATAGGCTGAAACAGGAAATAAAGATTTGTCCCAGGTTTGGGGCCTAGCAAGGTAATCTAAAAATAGTTAACAAGCATTTGACACATATCTCCCCTTGCTTCTCAAGCTAACAAAGCGAGAGAGATCCTGTGGCCTAGAGGTGAAAACAACTGCCTAATGTGCAATCAGCCTAGGTTCGAATCTCAGAAGGGTATGGCTGACTGATGAAAACTAATAAGTTTGAAATGCATATCAGTCTCCCTTAATTCTTTGTTAGCAATTTACACACACACACACACACACACACACACACACATATATATATACATATATATATATGTCAAATGTTAACTATTTAGATTACCTTGCTAGGCCCCAAACATGGGGCAAATCTTTATTTCCTGTTTTCAGCCTATCTTGAAGGCCATCGAACAGGCTGTAGTCACACCGGACAGTTCATATATTTGTTTGGCTCAAGAGGTAAATATACTGCCTAATGTGCAATCAGCCCAGGTTCGAATCTCAGAAGGGTATGGCTGACTGATGAAGACTAAAGAGTCAGAAATGCATCTCAGTCTCCTTTAATTCTTTGTTAGTAATTTACACAAATATATATAATAATAGCACTTAGACATATACCTCTTCATAGTGCTTTACAGCCCTCTCTAAATGGTTTATAGAGTCAATAGATTGCCCCCAACAATCTGGGTCCTCATTTTATCGACCTCAGAAGGATGGAAGGATGAGTCAACCTTGAGCCAGTCAGGATTGAACTGCTGGCAGTTGGTAGAATTAGCCTGCAATACTGCATACTAACCACTGCACCACCATGGTTCATGTATGTATAGATACATATATTTGCAATGTAAACACATCTACAAAAGTCCCTGTGAGAGTTGGTAGCATGGAATGGAAATTACTAACTGCATTCATAATAGGCTTATGCTTAATTGATAGCCCATGTTTATTACATAGTTCTCTCTAAATGCCAAGAACTTTCAGGCAAATACACAGAGTTATATCAAGCAAGTTAGTGCTGATCTTACCTGCTTGCCTCCTGGTGGTTTTTTTTCTTTTCTTTTTCAACACAGAGCTTTCATGCGTGTTGTGGCCCATGGGCTTCATATTGGAGACAGCCAGAGAAACAGATGAATAGTGTTTTCTGGGGACAAACAGTGGGGTCCTCCAGATGTTATGAATCTCATTTCTGTCAGCCCCAGTAAGCACGGCCAGTAGCAAGAGTTTATGGGAGTTCAAACAAGAGTCCCTTATTTTTGGTAAAGTAGCAGAATATGAGTTGCTCTATTCATTTATGGATGCTCCTAAGTGCCATCCTGCTTAGAGTTATGTCACCCATCAAATTTTTACTATCGGAAGTAAAAGAAATCCTGTGCGTCATCTGTGCATATTGTTCGTATTTGGAAAGCGCAGCACTGCTTATTCATGAGTATTGCTTAGGATCGGCACTTTCTATTGTGTATTATAAGGGAGCTAGGGTATTCTGTAGCAGCAAAAAATCAGGAGCCTGGTAATACATTTTGTTACTAACAAAGTTTATTAAAAGACATATGCTTACCAAAGCAAATATATGTATGGAGTGCTACAGTATTCTACAATATTAGAAATTTATGAGGTCTGTCCTTTACCCACAATAGAATTTTGCCTTCTGTAAGGAGCCAGCAAAATGAAATCTGAAATACCTAACATAAAACCATAGATAGGGTAAATGCTATGTTTTCATCATCTGTGACTGATGTCTGAATTTGCACGTGCACAAAAAGATACTGTGTTCAATATTTTATACTATTCTAAAAATAAAAATCTAGCTACATGTACAATTTTTCCTGTTTGTGCCTTTTTTGTTTCTTTGTTTTAATGCTTTATGTGTTTTAATAAAAATCGATGAACTCAAAAAAATGTGACCAGACTCCTGATTTTTCATACTGGGCAAGTATCTTAATAAAATAGCCTTCCTGTGTTGAAAATGAAGTTTCAGATATACCAGGAACAGTTGACTATTGAATGAATCCAGACTGATCCTGATGGCCAGTGTGGGTGGGCTGCTGTAAATATACTTGATATCATTGTCCTTTCTTCATTGTGTGTGTGCGTGCATGTGTAAATACAAATTTTTCAGAACCATGCTGAAATAATTTCAAAACTTCCATATTGTTCAAGAATTAGGGAAAATTCTGACAAGTGCTATTTAACTGGCAGTACTATTTGTGTACAAAGTTTCTTCATTTAATGGGATTGATGTAGGAAAATGTCATTTATAGCCATATGTGTATGAATTTGAAACAATAGATGCATGTTTTGTTTATTCAAAGGTTTTCTTTTTTCATACAAAGCTGCAAACTTTATTTAGCAATGCTTTTTGTATTGATTGTAATTAAAATCTTTTGAGCTGACATTTGCCAGTTTGCACATCTGTTGGAATTTGTAGTGAAAATAATTTAAGTGGCCCTGTTTATGCTACCTACATGTAATTTTTCTAGATGTTGTTGTCCAGCACATTTCCCTTTAAACTTGGAGAGGTGGATTCCGCTAACATAGTGCTAAACCATGGTATGGTAAATAAGTGACTATGGCTAAGTCATAAGCTATAATTTATAGACCATAATGTCTAGATTCATACCACACATCGTTCTATAACTAAACACGTTATGACTTACTGCATTGTGGAAAAAAATCTAGTTTTCTTATACTTCAATTGTATCATATGATTCCATCCACAGAGGTGAGATGGAAGAAATATGCAAAGTATGGAAATCATGCAAGACCTGAAAGTTGTGAAGATTATATGGAGAAATTTGAAGCTGATTTGAAACTTCACTTCAAAGTCTCACAGTGTGACATATCTCATTGATCAATTTATTATGTGTCATCAGGTTGTTTTTCGTCTCTTAGTGACCACAAAGATAAATTACAGGTGTAACTCCTTCTGTCATGTATAGTCATCTATCTGAAAACCATCCACATTTCAGTAGTAAACCTTTTGTTGCCTGCTTGCAGCTGCAAAACCAGCAACAATAGGAGAGGCCATACTTGTGTAGTGTTATTACAATGCTGGAAGGTTGCTTTAGTTCAGTGAGTCAAATTGTGCAGAATGGTTTTAACTAAACTTCATGTGGATGAAGATGTGAAGCTTGTAAATACAGGTAGTCCTCGACTTACAACAGTTCACTTAGTCACCGTTCAAAGTTATAGTGGCACTGAAAAAAGTGACTTAGGACTGTTTTCACACTTATGACCGTTGCAGCATCCTTGTGGTCATGTGATTCAAAATTCAGAGGATTGGCAAATGACTCACATTTATGACAGTCACAGTGTCTTGGGGTCACGTGATCCTCTTCTGTGACCTTCTGGCAAGCAAAGTCAGTGGGGAAGCCAGATTCACTTATACCAAGGCTGGCAGCGAGGGGGGCTCTGAAGACCCCGCTGCCATGACTTCCAGCCGCCAACTCTCCCGTGGCTTTGTGGGCAGACCCACGAAGGTGGGCGGTGGCCAAAACCACCAGTCCAGGGGCGATGCAGAGAGCCTACCACCGGCCTCCAGAGCTGCTGCCATTGAAACCAAAAAATACATGTGGCAAACGAGCAGCAGGTAGTGCGACGTAGTGTTGCAGGACCCAGGTGGCAGTGGAGGAGGAGGCAGCAGCTGCTGCCTGGCAGGTGACCTGCAGGGCAGGACGGGGCCAGCAGGGACCGAAGAAAGCCCCTCCAGCAGCAGATGTGGTTGATGCACAGGGGTGGCGGAGGCCTTTCACCGTAACTTCCCTTGGCTCTGAAACAGTGGAGGGGGACTGGGTAAGCTTGCCCTGCCCATCCTCCGTAGCATGGAGTCTGGCTCAGGAGGGGGAGTGAAAGGGAAGAGGCGGGGGGCAGCCAGGTCATTGAACGGGCAGGGGGAGGTCGCTGAGCAGGGAGTGGCCTGGCTGCGGGGATCCTGAGGTAAGTAGGTGTGGGGCACATGGGGCAGCTCCACCTCCCCCACCTACCTTGCCTAAACCCGTGGCGGTGGCACCAGCGCGCCACTCAGCCTCCTGCCCTGTTGTGGCAGCGAGCATGCAGACAGTGGGATGGAATGGGCGGGCAGCCGCAGTCAGCTATCCCCCCCAAATAAGCCCTAATGGGTCTTTTGGTCCAAAAAGAAGAAGAAGAAGACCCAGTCTTATTTTCAGGTAGCACGGGTACCTAATGTTTATGGAGGGAGAACTCCAAGCAACACAGAGAATTTAAGTTTAGAGTTTAGATTAATAACAAATTAAATAAAAGTTAAAAAATGTTTTGGTCCAGGAGCAGTGGCTACTTACTGACTGATGTTACCCTGTAGAAATAAATTGGCCCTCATCCCCGAGATCTTTCCCTAATATATAGTCTCTTCACATAAGAGACTATATTAGGGTTTGTTTATATTTCAGGTAGTTCTATAAGATTTAAAAAACATAAGAATAGCACGGAGAGGAATTCTTCATGAATATTGGAGAGTCCTGCCTGGAGACCGTCAACAGGTATTGCTCTGAATTGTTTACTCTTCACTTATATACTGAGTGATTAGCATTAATTCCGTTAATTCCACAGCCTTGCTCTTTAGTCTTTATAATTGCAGCCTCTCACTCGGTAGCCACTTGAATGGGTAGCTGTTAACTTGGAACAATCCATTAGAAATGGCTCCAGAAAACCTTTCCACGACAGCTGTTTAATTTAAACTGGAGTGCTTCAGTGTGTACTCTCTTCTTCTGCTGCCTCTGTAAAAATAAAATCAGACAGAACAAAACTGATGGAAACCAGTCATTTGCATGCTTTAGTGATGACAATAGTAAAATGAATGGCTGTATATATTTAAATGCAAGATAAGAGTTCTTCAATTTAAGTACATGAATCTGATTTATTGGCTTGAAAATTCTACTTCCCAGAGTAATAAAACACTGTTGAAATAATGAACATAGCAATTCTAAGCTTTTGGATTTTTTTTCTTCTTTTCAAGTTTTTGGGGTGAAGAAACCAGAGTTATTCTGTGCTAATGTTGATTGTAGGAGAAGGATAGTTTATGGCTTTATAAAGCAAAGGTTGTTCAACAATATTTACAGAGAAAGCTAAATGACCTCCCCCCAATATGTAGGGATCCTGTACCTTTCAGTAAATAATAGAGCAGTGGGCTAATGCCTCCTTAAGTAACACCAGCTGCCTGCAATTAGTGCAGGTTCGCATCCCACCAGGCTCAAGGTTGACTCAGCCTTCCATCCTTACGAGGTAGGTAAAATGAGGACCCAGATTGTTGGGGGCAATTAAGCTGACTTTGTAATAATGCCGCTTGGAGTGTGTGTGAAAGCCCTAACAAGCAGGCATATACATAGAATGAAGGCTACTGCTAAGTTTGTAAGCCGCCCTGAGTCTTCGGAGAAGGGCGGGATATAAATGGAATTAAAATAAAAATAAAAAATAAAATAAATAAATAAGAATAAATAACAGGAGTGGCATTCATCACTGTACATTGCCTCTAAGCTTCATAGAGTGTGAACCATATCTTAAGACAAAGCCAAGTATGTGTTCAAAGTCTCTTCTGCATTTATATAGCCATTCCAATAACCTAGTTTTAAATAAATGTGAATTAAAGCATTTTTTTAAAAAAACCATGCCTGGATATATCTTTGAAAGAAGATATAGAAATTATATTTAAACATTTTATATTCTGGAAATCAACAGAGTAAATTTTAATCCATAATCCAATAAAAATGTAACCTAAAATAAAAGATGATATAATAAAGTACATCAGTCATCTTTATTTTCATCCACAGTGCTAACTTTGGATTCCTTAAATTAATTTCTAGCTTTCACAATGCCAGTAAAATATGAACGCAGTGAATGAAAGACCCCAGTGTTACAGGTGGGATTTATTACAAACTGATTATTTGCCCTCTTCCACAAATATCTCTTGTCTTCCGTATTGTCCACTTATGAGAAAACGTTTTCCCCTTCTCTTTTTCTTTGCTTTTTTTTTTGCCAGTCCAGAGGGAGAGAATGAGGAAGACTGACAGAAAGATAGAAAGCCTAACTCACCTACCTCACTTGCGTTTTATACTCGGAACATTGTTTTTAAGTACCGAGTGTTGATATGGACACATCAATAAACAGCAGAAGATAAAAGTAACATTATGAAAGTATAGCACTAATGTTTCTCAGCAAAAAGGAGTGGGGGGGAGCTTTTTTAGCAACAGTTTGGTTGTTTCCTCTCAAACTAAAGGAAAAAAATCATATAGACACTCGATTGTAATTAAGCTTACAATTTCCAGAGGGACAGCCAATGTGAAATTAGTTCTGGCCGAAATAAATTTGTGGCACTTTAAAGATTAAAAAATGTATTACTGTACAGTATGTCCAAGGTTTTATGGAAAACAATACAGTTAAACAAAAGGAGCAAACTAATTGCCAATTATTTAACTTTTTTATTGCAAGGGAAGCTCAATGTCTGGACTATAATCATGAGGGCAATCCTGGCCCTCTTCCAACAAGAGGGAGCTTGCTGTCTCTCGGGACAGTCTGCTCCTGATAAGCATTCATAGGGTGTTAAGTAGAGTTCAGACGATGTGCTTTGTTTGAAGCTTTTGTCTGGCATGGAATTATTTCCACTTTGGTTTCTCTCAGCTGGCTATAGCTACGTTGCTATGGTTCTTTGAGACAACTTGGTGGAGCAGTGGGCTAATGCCTCCTTAAGTAACACCAGCTGCCTGCAATTAGTGCAGGTTCGAGTCCCACCAGGCTTAAGGTTGAGTCAGCCTTCCATCCTTCCCAGGTAGGTAAAATGAGGACCCAGATTGTTGGGGGCAGTAAGCTTTGTAAAAATGCTGCTGGGGGGGGGGGCAAAAGCCCTAATAAGCAGGCATATACATAGATGAAGGCTATTGCTAAGCACATTGATTTGTGCTTCTTAGATTGTAAGCCGCCCTGAGTCTTCAGAGAAGGGCGGGATATAAATGGGATTAAAAAAAAAACTTGGGTAAAGCAAGGGTGAGGTTTTTGTTGAAGCCTTCTTCTAAACTCCTCTTGAATGCCTGACCTTTTTTTTTTATTCCCCAAGACGGCTTATTATTTCATATATTAAAAATATCTTCCTGGACAGAAAGGTTTGCTGTCAGTTTTAAAGAGAAAAGGCATTTTTCCTAGCATAAGCAAAATATTCTTTGAGTTAATTTCCACATGGTTCTGCATGGACTGCGCTCCATTCATGCTGTGTGAATGAGCCTTTAAGGGTCATGCTAGATCAAAATGTCAGGGCCCTGGGACCACAAGGATTGGGCTTAATTAAACTGGATATAGCTTCACCCTATTATTCTAGAAAGATGTTTGCCAGCCGTCTGACAAAGCTACCTTAAGGGTTTGAATGGTTTGACAGTTCCAAGATTTAATCGAGACAGTTCTCAAACTTATGAAAAGTTTTGGAGTGTTTTCTTTTTTTTTTTTAATTCTCTCCAGTGCAACAGAATGTGGGGAAAGAGGCATCCAATTTGTCTGTCTGTCTGTCAGTCAGCCAGCAGGATAACATCTCTCTAAACCAGGCAGAATGTAGTACAGATGTGGCACAGCAGCAAAAACAAGCAAAAGAAAGACTGAGTTTGAAAATGGCTGGATATGACTTCAGCTTTGGAGAAGAAGAAAATCCAGAGTAACATTTCTCCAATGGATTCTTATAAGAAGGGCCACTGGGCAGTGACTCCTCCATTTTTAATCACCTTTCCTCCTGGTCATGCACCCAGAGCAGAGCACATGCAAGTCAGCTGTGTATTTTCCCATGCACCAGTAAAAACACACACAGGTGCAACATAACAAACATAGAGAGGCACATGTTAACTTTGTCACACAGAAGGACACACACACACACACACACACACACACACACACACACACACAGCATAAACACTGTTACTGAATGGGCTGGAAAGGAATCCAGAAGACAGCACAGTCTGCATTCTTTCCCAATCTTGTTTGAAAACTGCTTTTTCAGGAGGTAACAACTCTGCTGAAAATAGGCAGAACTTTAATCCCCAGTTTAATCTCTTATTGGACATCAGCAATTCTGTCTTTACTGGTTTTAATTTTAGTACAGATGTTCTTCATCCTGCCCATTAGGTAGCACACCAGAGTATCAGCAGCGTTCTTGAAATGATACCTAAGGGGCAATAAAGGTGTATGTCATCACCCTGTTCCTTCATAACTAACATGGACAAGCCTTAGCATTTTTAAAGGAACTGAAGGGAAATTGGATTCTTGTGCAAAGTTTATGCATGCAAACTGGTATCCCAGATCTGCAAGACGTGTTCCGCTTGCTTACTGTCAGCCCTGTTACAGTGTAATACAATCCGTTCCAGGCTGCAAAGCACTGCTATACTTAATTCCTGCCAGCTCTGCCTGAAAGCAAGAGAAAGTGTGTGTGTTTGGGGGGGGAACAGTTTGGAGTTCTGCCCCCATGTATTTCTCTACCGAGGGTGTGCGTGCATTGGGGAGCTCTCCTGCTTCCAAACATTGCATGCGGACCTGGCTGTGAAAAAGTACCCTGACCCAGAAAGGACCCTAGCTGAAATTGGCCAGGAGAGGTGGTTGGGCAGTCGAGAAGCCAATGGTAATTCATCATGGCCTGGATTTGTCAGGAGTTAGTCCAATATATTTTTCTGCTTGAGACGAACAAGCTCCCCTTGCATCTCAGGGACAGAAACCAACAAGGCTGGGAGTGGAATCTCAGTCAATTGCACTGAGGGGGGCAGTATAGGCTGCTTTGCTGAGCTAGGGTGAGGCTGATACTGCACTGATCTCATGTCTACCCTGCCTCTCCAGTGCCACATTCTGCTTCCTGGAAGGGCCATTCCTGCAATTTTGGATTGGTGGTTCTGTGAGGTCAAATGAACAGAACTCGTCTTTTCTTGAAATAAGCTAGGGGGAATTAAAATCAGAACAAGGAATGGCAAGGAAGAAGGGAGTGGAGGCACAGAAGGGGGAGCAAGATAATTGAAGATAAAGTAATAAAAGATATTACTATTTGAAGACGGGAACTAGCTGAAGGAAATTTAAAGAAATTTAGATGAGAAAGAACAGAGTGTAATTCTTCCTGGCAAAATTCATGGCAGTTCAATAACTCTTGTTAACAGCAAGACCAAAGGCATCTCCCCTACACCCAAATGGCCAAGAGGAAATGCTAGCTCTGCCAACTACTTTGCATCGTTGACTTGCATGTTGCCACGTTGTCCTTTGCCATTCCCCACAAACCCTTAAGAGCCTCCTTTCACTGGTCCATATTTCATTTGGTCCCCTACAAAGTCTCGGGGCATAGATGTCACTGGGTAAATTTCCCAAGATGTCCACCATAACCCTTCCCTTAACCTCCCCCAGAATAAACTGAGATCTGGGAAACACTGAGCATCTTTTTTATGTATATGCTGTGTCTCTTGAAGTCAGTTTCTCATGATAAGTCTGCAAGATAGTCAGCCTGACAATTTCTCTTCTGCTTATCTTTAGCAACCAATAATAAAATCAATAGTAATCATTGTTGATATTGGCAATGTATTTCCAACTGCTATGTGGTGTCCCGGACTAGGAATGTGCCTTTTAAAATCAACTTCTTTCCCGAACATCTGGCTTTAATTTACCATTTTCTTCCCTGAATAAAGTTTGCTAGGCTTCCCATTAATCAACCAATAATCCCAAAACTACCATATCTGGGCAGCAAAAAGTCACTCACATTTTTTTTAGCCAGATGTTAGCATTAAATAAATCCAAACTAGTCTCTAACAGCTAATAATATGATCACACTTTGAACTTCTGACTCGGATCTGCTTCCTCCATTTCCCTGGGGTGGGGGAAGTGAGGTGCTTCACAAACGAGCCAATTCTACTTTTTTATTATTTAAATAAATGATTTTTTTAAAAAAAATCCATGCCAATTTAAAACATCAGATTAAGGTATTCTTCTGGGCCCACAGATGGAAATGGCTTTATCTAACCATTCAAGATAGTAAAACAAATATGAACTCAAAAACAACTTCTGTATTATGGGTTTTTTTTCTCATGCACCTGTATTAGGTTATCAGCTATCATGGACAATACATATACAGTAGAGTCATAGCATTCATTGAGAAAAAAGTAGTTTTATTTGAGCTCTAGTTTCTGGTTTTCTCAAATCAGCATCTCTGCAGGGAAGCCAGTTGATTGTTAGGCATAGAATTAGGGCTCCTTTTCGATCTCTTAAATACATATAGAAGAGAAGAAATAATTAAAAGCTAAGTAGGACCCTTCCCCGGTTTTAGTCAATTCTTAGTTGCCACCTGTGCACCTGCAGGATCGTTCACTGACAGTTGCAATCCTATTCACCTTGAACAATAGGTTCAGGGAATGAGATGATGCCTCTCCTAATGGCCCAGGGTCTGACCCCTTTTGTAGTTAAGGATGTGGGTGCAATGCTGCTTCTTGCCCCCATAAACCAGAGTGATTTTTCAGTAGGTTACTTTATGGATTAAACTTTGGCCCTTTCAGCTGGAAGTGTTTAACGCTGGGTTAAACTGAAAATGAATGATTGATGGCTGTTTCCTGACGATGTCTCCCAGGAGAGGAGAAAAAAAAGCAGATGCAAGTGGGCATATCTTGGTCTAAGATATACAGTATGTTATCCAAATGCATCTCTCACATCTTATTTCTGAGTAAACTGAGTGAGAGATGCTATCAAGCCATAAACAGAAGGACTGAAGAATAAAACATCAGTTACCACGTGCCTTTCTCTTTTTCCATTTTTCAAAGTCAGAAAAATTGTGTGTTTGTGTGTATGTTTAAGAAACTGCTTTGCACTCATTTATGCATTAATATATGTGTTTGATTAGGAGCACATGGTAAGAGTATCAATTTTTGAACAGATGTCCTGCTTATGCTAGGCAAGCATTATCTTCTAATAGACTTACTCTTCTGGGAAGCTCTCGGTGGCTTGGTTCACACAACTAAGGAAGACCAAATGTTGTTTTCATATTGCTATATTGTGCAAGCTTGGCAAAAGCCGTTTGTAACCAAATACGTGATGCAATGTATTAAATGTGAACCCAGTCAGTGGTCAGGTTTTTTTTTATTATCAACTATGGTTAAGGAATCCAAGACTTGATATGTTGTCAGAACACAGCTCATGTAACAGTTCCTGTTGTTAGCTGTTTTATACACCAGGCAGCATCTTTTGGCCAGAATTGTCTGTTGGCAATTGCTTCGTTGTCTTTTTAGATGTTTGTGCTTTTGTCAATATTGGCATCTGTCTAATTGTCAACAATAAAAGGATCTTTGCCCCCTTGTCATCGGTTGGCTTCTTTTTCAGCTGCTTTCAATTTTTCCAATCATCAGGGTATGTTTCAGTGATTTCCATTAAGTATCCAAAATATTTAAACTTAGCTCCATTATTAGTCTCTCCACTGAATGGCATCTTCTTTTTGTACTTCAAAGTGTTCCCACCAATTTTAGCCAACACTATAATTCAGAGGCATTGCTTCATTGTCTGTACATACACACACAAACACAAACACACACTAGAAAAATAAGGCATACCATGAGTGGCTTGCAAAAATCTAGGTGACTACTAAATGGCAGGAAAGGATGCACAACCCTCAAACTCTTTCTTGCCAGCTAATGATTACCTTTTTTAATTATTATTGTTTTTTATTATTTTATTGCATTGTTATACAGGGAATCCTCGATGTGTGACTAGTTGTTCAGCCAGTCACCACATGACTATACTGGATTTTATGAACTCTTGTGGTGGTTGTTAAGTGAACATTGTGGTCATTATACAATCTATTCTCGTTTCTGGCAAAAAAAAAGTACATTGGAAACCCATTGTATCTAATGGCTAGTGCTGTGTACTGGGCTCTTTGAGCAAAGAGACGAGGCGAGTGAGTTCAGTCAGAAACATTCTTTTATTGCTTTCAGGAACCGAACTGGGGAAACAGGGCTGCGAATGTAGCTATTTATACCCTGGCCTCTAGGTGGCGGCCAATAGGTTTAAAGCAACCTATTGCCGCCCTAGAAGCAGTCAGTGGTGGCGCTGGAGATGGGTTGTCTGAGGAACTGGGAGCCGTTAGCCAGCTCCCTGCTTAAGCAACCTTCCAGCAATCAAAACTCACGTGATACACTCAGTAAAACAAAACCCAATACATTACAGCTAGATTGGACAACCATTTGTCTGAAATGGTATAGGCTTCCTGCCTGTGCAGGTGATTGGACTGGAACAGTGATGGCGAACCTTTTACAGACCGAGTGCCCAAACTGCAATCCAAAACCCACTTATGTATCATCGGGTGCCAGGGTGGGGTGGGGGGTGGCCCACTGGGTTGGTGTGGCCATTTGGGTGGGCATGGCTGCAGTGGTAATTGCAGACTGGGTGGGACTAAAAAGTTAAATCAATTCTAAATTTACGAGATCTTTTTTCCCCCCGCAAGATGTTGAAATTGATTGATTGATTGAACCTTTTTTTCCCCACACGGCAGCAAAGGCCTAAAGCAAAAAGGTTTTATAAAACCCAGCTGAAGGCCTAGGACTGGGGTGATGGTGTGCGTGTCCGCAGAGAGGGCTCTGCGGGTTTGCCACCACTGGACTAGAAGACCTCCAAGGTCCCTTCCAACTCTCATTCTGTTATTCTGCTATTTTTTTTGTTGGAAACCAGAAGTAAATGTCAATTTCTGGCAAAAAAAAATGTAAATTCTAGTCACATGAATGTGGGACCCTGCCACAGTCATAAATGTGGGCTGGTTGCCAAATGACCAAAATTCAATAACGTGAGTGTGGGGAGGCTTCAGAATTTCAAAAATGGGTTGTAAGTAGCTCTCTGGAGGTCTATCATAACTTTGGTCACCAAGAGACTGGTCGTTAAGTCGAGGACTATCTGTGGGATATCAGTCTTCGCATGAATTGGTTGGTTTAGATACAGTTCCTTTGGATCTGATAAACAAGGGGCATGGAAAATACAGTTTCAGAACAAGCCTTTCTTTGCTTACAAAACACTGAACGGGCCCAAGGGCTCAATTTGCATTAAAAGTGATTCAACCCAGATAGTATGACAAATAGAGAAGAAATACAGAATTGGCATAAGCATAATGATCTATAAACATACACAATTTTCTTCAAGAGAAAACCATACTTTTAGACAAAATCACATGTCTGAAAAGTATATAGCAATGTGGTTACAACTGGCTAGAGACTTACATGTTAAATCGGCCAGGAAACAAATATCTGGTAAGTAAACTAAAATGATGCCAGTCTTTTCACAGTTTTAAACATCTGCCTCTTATAATACTAAATTATGATAATTTTTTTGCAACAGCTCATGGAATGACAAGTTGGGGCTGCTGTTGCAGTATCCGCTGTGATGCTCAAGACTGAGCTCCTGGCCTTTGCACTGGGATTTGCGCTGAGTATCCCAGTAGTACTGGAGGACTTTCATCTAATTTCTCAGAGCAGGGGGGGAAGAATCAGCTCAAGTTTATAGCCACCATAACTACCGTGAGCTTGTCCAAGGTAATTGGGGCTGAATCACATGTAGGGCCACCTATTATAATTGGATTTTACACTTGAGTAGATGCAATTTAAAAGTGGAGGTCACTAGCTTTTATCCTATGCTGTGGCAAGATCACTTTCTGGCTCCCTTGATCAGTACAACCGATCTCCACAGGTCACACTGACCTTGTAGATCAGTCTACTCCAGGCATATAATGGATCCTTCTGATTTCCAGAGGGTGCTTGAGGTTTTTCCTTGGGCTATAATGAACCCTGCTGCTGAGGTTTTAGTTGCACCCTAGAATACAACAGTGGCTGAAGACTTGGACAGGATTATCTACATGGAAGGAAGTGTGTAGTGGGGTGCCCCAGGGCTCTGTTCTGGGCCCAGTGCTCTTCAACATCTTCATTAACAATTTGGATGAGGGGATAGATGGGGAACTCATCAAATTTGCAGACGACACCAAGCTGGCAGGAATAGCCAATACTCCAGAAGATAGGCTTAAAATACAGGAGGATCTGGACAGACTCGAACACTGGGTGCTATCTAACAAAATGAAATTCAATGGTGAAAAAAGTAAGGTTCTACATTTAGGCAGGAAAAATCAAATGCACAGGTATAGTATAGGTGGTACCTTGCTCAATAGTAGTAACTGTGAGAGGGATCTCGGAGTCCTAGTGGACAATCGCTTCAATATGAGCCAGCAGTGTGCTGCAGCTGCCAAAAAAGCCAACACAGTGCTAGGCTGCATTAACAGAGGGATAGAATCAAGATCACGTGAAGTACTAATACCACTTTACAATGCTTTGGTAAGGCCACACCTGGAATACTGCATCCAGTTTTGGTCACCACGACGTAAAAAAGATGTTGAGACTCTAGAAAGAGTACAGAGAAGGGCAAATAAGATGATTGGGGGACTGGAGGCTAAAACATATAGGGAACAGTTGCTGGAATTGGCTATGTCTAGTTTAACGAAGAGAAGGGTGAGGGGTGACATGATAGCAGTGTTCCAATATCTCAGGGGCTGCCACAAAGAAGAGGGAGTCAAGCTATTCTCCAAAGCACCTGAAAGCAGGACAAGAAGCAATGGATGGAAACTAATCAAGGAGAGAAGCAACCTAGAACTAAGGAGAAACTTCCTGACAGAACAATTAACCAGTGGAACAACCTTCCTCCAGAGGTGGTGAATGCTCCAACACTGGAGGTTTTTAAGAAGAGACTGGACAGCCATTTGCCTGAAATGGTATAGGGTTTCCTGCCTGAGCAGGGGGTTGGACTAGATGACCTCCAAGGTCCCTTCCAACTACTACTACCACTACTACCACTTCTTCGTCTTCTTCTTCTTCTTCTTCTTCTTCTTCTTCTTCTTCTTCTTCTTCTTCTTCTTCTTCTTCTTCTTCTTCTTCTTCTTCTTCTTCTTCTTCTTCTTCTTATTATTATTATTATTATTATTATTATTATTATTATTATTATTATTATTATTATTATTATTATTATTATTATTATTATTATTCCTGAGTAGCATCACTGTTCAAAAAACCCCAAAATACTGCTTTGCCAGCGACTTATTGTAAACTCACTAAGCATACTGGCTGCCATTCTTCTCTTTCTTTAATATTTAATGTTTGTCCCTTTCTGTTTTTTACACTCATAATGCACTCTTCTAACTCTTTTTTATTATCAATCTATAACATGGTATAATCTGCATATCTAAAACTGTTAATGAATTGAAAATTGGATGTCTTTTCCAATAGTGCCATTATACACTTGCTTGCATTACTATCGTACATCCTCTTATTCTGAATCATTCTGTTTCTCTAAGTTCATCCTTTACAATCATTTCTTGTATGTGATTAATGGTTTTCAGAATGAGAAATCTGGTTCATCCCTTCCTCTTAATGTATATCCACATTCTACCATGATCGTGGCTACCACAGCAGCCTGATGCAGATTATTGACAGTGAGGGTAAAGACAATAGTTCTGTGTTCTGTTTTAGGTAGTGGTGATGTGATCTGCAGTTGGGAATGTTGCCATTGGTTCCCTGTCATGGACAGACCATTCTCTGTTAACCTTAATACCCTCTCTGGCTGCTTCTGCCTCAAGGAGGAAAGTCTTATTTGATCAGACAACCCCAGATTCCTGATGAACCAGATGGGTTTCAGAATTAGCATGGAGTTATTCCCATGCCCTGTTGGATGGCTTGACTGAGGCTTTAGTCTCTTCTTGGGATGAGCAAGTGACAATCACCTTGGATTGGATTGGACTATATCATGCCTGTGGGGAATCTTGGATATGCATGGATCCCAGAGGACCTCTTGGTTTTCAGAGAACACCAGGAGATGAAACCAGCATCAGACAAGCCTAGAGCACTGCTGGAACAAAATATGTAGTGAATGCAACCAAGCCCCCCCCCCTAATCTTTAATTAGGGGGGGGGGCTTTGCGCCAATGAGAGCAGCAAAATATATTTATGTTTCTCCTCTTATTGCATTGGCATGTAGACACTAGCAACCCTGTTTAGGGTGATTTAGTTCTTGATGCATAAAGGGTATGTGTGATGACTATTCAGTTACAAGATATGGTGAAAAAAATAAAGATGGCAGCCACATGTTCAAGTTCCATCTTTCTATGCCCAGACCCAGGATGTTAGTTGAACCTAGTATGCAGGTTTTGTTATTCATTAGGAGTGAGATTTGCTTAGGGCTTCAGCTGCACTATGTTGCATTTTATAATATTTATTTTATTTTGTTCTATTGTTATGTGTTGCTAGCCACCAGAATATAGAACTAGGCTAAGCTTTCTAAATTATTTAAAGAACATTTAATAATCTAAACAATCAATAGCCTGTTAATTTATGTATACATTAATTCTAATAATATAGGTATATTGGGGGGTGGTTGTGTGTTGGTTGCTTATTTAAAAAGGGGCGCGGTGGCTCAGTGAGTTAGGACGTTGAGCCTGTCGATCAGAAGGTCGGCAGTTTGGCAGGTCGAATCCCAAGTGCAGCGTAACAGAGTGAGCGCCTGTTACTCGTCCCAGCTTCTGCCAACCTAGCAGTTCGAAAGCACGTAAAAATGCAAGTAGAAAAATAGGGACCACTACGGTGGGAAGGTAACAGTGTTCCGTGCACCTTTGGCGTCTAGTCATGCCGGCCACATGACCACGGAGACGTCCTTGGACAAGCGCTGGGTCTTCGGCTTTGAAACGGAGATGAGCTCCGGCCCCTAGAGTTGGAAACGACTAGCACGCATGTGTGGGGGAACCTTTACCTTTACCTGTTTACTTAGTTGTAAAGAGGTTGGACTAGAAGACTTCCAAGGTCCCTTCCAGCTCTATTCTGATTGGTTGATAGTTGTGACATTTTTGAGAATCATTGCCTCAACTTCTCTTTGCTTAGAATCTTGCTCTAGATAACATATCAAATCTATGATAAAGTGCCATTTCCATTTAGCCAAGTTTTCTTATCCTAAAACATCAAATTTGGTATACTACTTTTTTGTAACCATTTCAATTATATCTCTCCTTATAAGTGAGATATTTGCAATACAAATAGTCCTTGCTTAACAATAGTAATTGGGACTGGGATTTCTGTCACTAAATGATGCAGTCCTAAAGCATGATGTCATGTGACTGACACCACTTAGCAACAGTCCCTGGTTGTCATCTATCAATGAAGACTGCATGGGTCATTGAGCGAGGCTCTCATGTGACTTCCAATTTCCTGCTGGCTTCTCCATTGACTTTGATTTGTGGGGGAAGCTGGCAGGAAAGGTAGTAAATTGTAATCACTTGACTGCAGGGTGCTACAAAAATCAGAAGTCCAGGCTGGTTGCCAAGTTTAATTACATGACTATGGGAGCTCTGATGGATGGAATGTTGAGGACCTGTCAAAATCACAAGTTCAATAATTGAATGAGTGGTCATTAAACGAGGTCCACCTATATGTCTATGGAGAGTCTCGGTCATCCAGGTCATGGTTGTCTGAAAGGTGCTCTACAAGGGGCTGCGCGGGGCGGGTGGTGTTGCTGGCGGGGCGGTGGGGGTGCTGGGGATGTTGGCAGCGGGCTGCCCCCCAGGGCCAGAGCTGGACTGGCTGGTGCTGTGGGAGCTGCAAGGCCTGCTGTACATGGGGCTGTGCGGGGTGGGCGTCGTCGTTGGGGCAGAGGTGCGGGGGGGAGGCGGTGGCGCCACCGAAGCAGCTAGTGGTGTGGCAGCTGTGGGGCCCGCTCTACACGGCGGGGCAGGTGGCGCTGGCAGGGCAGCTGCGGGCGCTGGGCTTGAAGGTGACTCACGTGGGGCACAGCAGGCGGATGACCTTCCATGGGCCATGCCAGCTGGTGGCCTACCCAGTGCTGGACCTGCGCCGCCACTGCCTTGCCCTGCGCACCTACATGGCCGCCCTGGAACACCTGGCCCACGACGCCTGCTGCTGCCTCCACTGCCCATCCCATGCAGCCCCGCCGTGTAGAGCGGGCCCCGTGGCTCCCACACCAGCTTCTCCGGTGCCAGCTCCGGCCCCGGGGGGCAGCCTGCCACCAACACCCCTCACACCCCCGCCCACAGTTGTCCTGCCAGCAACGACGCCTGCCCCACGCAGCCCTGTGTAGATCAGGCCCTGCGGCTCCCACAGCACTAGCTGCTCCGGCTCCGACCCCGGGGGACTCTGCCAGCGACGCCCAGCCCAGCTGCATCAGCAGGTTCGTCAGACATCAGAAAACAAGACAAAAAAGGTTTTCCTTGCAAGCAGAAGGGGAGGATATTCTAAATAAGTTCACACATCACATTATTAGACCATAGTTTCCTGAGTATGCTCCAAACTGACTTCTTTAGGATGTACACTGTGTCATAAATGTTGCTTTGCAATGACTGGATTCAAACATCACTTTAAGCAGCAAATGATTGATCCACTTTAGCATGTTTGCTGATGTTCTGTACCAGCCTGCTACCGGCCCTGCAGCAAAAGCAGGGACGACCCCTTTACAAACGGCAAGAGGCTGGAATAAAGCCTGCCAAATTTATTCACATAAAACAAGAGCAAGACAAGACACCAACCATAAAACACGTGCTAAGACGCAGGAACAATCCAAGCGGTTGCCTTCAGCAAACCAGCCCTCCCACACATTCCCCTTAAATACAGTTCAGGGCGTGGCCTCTCTGTGCCTCCTTCCAAGGTGCCCCATTGCCTCCCTCTGTTTACTCCTGACTGACTGCCTCCTGCGTTGGGTGTCCTTGAACAGGGCCAGCTGTGGGTCATCTTTATCCACGCTGTCAGGCTCACACAGCTGGGTCTGCATCGTGACCAGATGAGAGGGGCCTTGCTGGGGGCTCTCATCAAGCTGTCCAATCCCCTCAGCAAGCTCTTCAACACCCCCCTCCTCCTCCTCTGAGTCGTCCGACCCAACTCCCGAACCCACAGGCTGACCCTGAATCACAACAGCTGAATCCAGATTAGATGCATAATTTATGGTATATATAAAGTATGAATAAATATACTATACCTAGACTGTGGGTCCATATGTATGAATCCTGCCAATGGTGATTTATTACAGTTAAACAATATGGCTCAGCAAAATGTGTGAATCCATAAAAAACCAACATTTCAGACAAGGATTTGCCTATTTTCAAAAATAATCTATAGTACTCAGTTCCAGAATACAGTAATAATACAATAAAATTACCACAATACAAGCTTCCCCCTTTTGTACTGGTGTTGTGATCTAAGGGGTGGAATTTGTGTCATATTTTAATATATCCCGCTTCCCAGTGATTGTGCAGCTAAGGCTGAGTGACAAAAATCCAGATAATCAGTAAATATATAATTTTTTAATTATATAAATAAATATATAAATAAAATTATATAAATAAAAGATTAACAAGATGAGAGTTCTGGCACTTTTTTTTTTTTAGAAAAAAAGCACTGCTAATATCTACTAATAATTGTAAGCACCTAACTATAATTATTATAGAATATCAGCTGGAGGGTTAGTGCCTCCACCCTGTGAACTTTAGAAAAAATGCAAAGCGATAATTAGCGTGTATGCTATTGCTACTTGAAAATCTGGACAGATGAAAGTAATTTTAACATAGAAGGAATAACAAATTTTGTACATGACAAATTTAAGAGCAATAGTCATTGCTTCCAACACAAGGGGAAATGGAAGTTATATTTCATCCTTCTTATTCTCTTTAAACCTTGCCCAAAAGGGAACCAAGAATCCATTAAAATGTTGATGAAATTAATGTTATGAGTGCTCAGAAACAAATGGCAGCAAGAAGGTATGTGATCATGCTCCAATTTAGCAATGAAATGGAACCATTAAAACACTGGTTGCTGTAGCAACACTGAGAAAATGCAATGGCAAAACTGATGATTTAAAATTTTTAGCACCTTGTTTTTTAATTTCAGTTGTCAAGAAATTGCTATGAGAAAAAGCTGTATTGCTATTGTTTGTGAAATGGAAGTTTTCAGTGAGTATGCATTAGTGCACATACCAGGACTGAATTCTTGACTGCTTTCAATTCATTCCAATTGAAAGTGAGGTTGTTCATGGCTAATAAATGTGTTGACATGAGTACTGTGTGTTGCTGGTCAAAAAAGTGTAAAAGATGGTGAAGCAGGAAGAGTTAATTGTGTAATCAAGAATAAAGTGGCTGACCTGTAACAGCAACCAATGACTTTCACATAAGAAAGATTGATAAACAAATAAAGAATAGTTAGTGGATCGTTCAAAGATAACTTGCTGCCAGACCTGGCATTTCACAGAAACACGTGTGTTGCTTTATTGATTTTGTTTAATACTGGAAAGTTTGTGCAAGATGTTCTTTGCTTGCTGATGGTAGAAATGAAAGTTTCTAAAGTTGATATTTGCCAGCAATTATTGTCATGCTACCAGAATTAAAGTAAGGAATTTCTTCTTTGCATTGTAGCAGCCAACAAAGCATGGGCTTATCATTATGAACACAAACCAAATGTCAGTCTGTGGCAGTGGCCTTCAAACTTGGCAACTTTAAGACTTGTGGACTTCAACTCCCAGAATTCCTCAGCCTGGCTGGCTGGCTGAGGAATTCTGGGAGTTGAAGTCCACAAGTCTTAAAGTTGCCAAGTTTGAAGACCCCTGGTCTATGGAAGCATTACAGAGCTTCAATTGCATGAGTGTAGAAGGTGAAGGGGGGGTCAAAACCCAGAATTAGGGGGAAAAAATCAACATAGGTGTTTTGGGATACGGGTAGTGTTGTTCATATTGATATCCTTGAACTATTAGCTCAGCATAATGCATGCAACACTCAAGACTTTGCAACAACATAAAATTCAGACACACGAGGGTCAGTACTAGGAGTCATACATTATGGAGTCATCAAGAGGTGTCTGTGAAGTTGGATCTTTTCTATCCACCATACAATCCAGACTTGGCACCATGTGATTTCCAACCTTTCCCAAAATAGAAGGAATTATCTTTTTGTGCATCTCAGGTGAAGTGGTGGAAAAAAATCGCAGGATCTGGTTGAAGCGTGGAGTTCTTTCATACTGGCTTTAAGAAGCTTGCCCATTCTTGGCAGAAGAGAGTAGCGAATGGTGGTGATTAAGTAGAGAAGTAAATAGAGATAACAAAACAGCTCATTTCAAGGTTTATTTTTGTTTACTTTATGAAAATATCTCTTTAGGTATAATTAACATGTAAGCTAAACATGGAACTGGAAACATGTCTTTCCATTCTACCCTCAAGGAATAATGAACAGATGAAGTTACCTAAAACTCACAAGTCAGGGCTAGCTATTAATTCAACTCAGAAATATCTTAACAGCTCCCCCTCTTCCAAGTTTCATCCCATTTGATTTCTGGAAATCTTAGATAACCCTTTACTTTAGTTACAAAAAAAGTTTGCTTTGCAAATCATTCTTTTTTTTACTGGGATTATCAGATGTCCAAAGGTCATCATGTTCTCCTTTTTGTCTTCTGCCTGGCTGGCATAGATTGCTTGATTCTCCATCCATAACTGCAGAGGTACAAGCAGTGGTATGCCGATACACAGATGCAGTCAACGTTAAACAGCACTCAACAATGGATCCTTCTCTTCCCAGTCTTGCCCAGTGATGGCAGTCTCTAAGACTACAGCTGAATTCTAGTCTTTTGAGAGATTTGCTTAGAGATCATATAGCCCAGACATGTCAAACACAAGGCCTGGGGGCCGGATCCGGCCTACGAAATGATTTCATGTGGCCCGCGAAGCCATCCTGGAAACAGTGAGGGAACGGCCCCCACTGCCTTGGCCCTGGCCCAGAGACCCTCCTTCTGCCAGAGACCCCCAGATCTGTCCCACTCCTGCCCAGGCCCCCATAGGCACCCTTCATGTGAACGATGTAGAGCTGGCCACGCCCACGCAGTAGGCCATACGGACTCTAGCCATGCCCACCCAGTAGGCCACGCCCACCCTGGCCATACCCACCCTGCCCCCTGAGGGCAACCGCAGTGCTGATGCGGCCCTCAGTGAAATTGAGTTTGACACCCCTGATATAGCCTGTTCTCCCCCCCGCCCGAAAGACAGAAGGCTTCTCTAAGGGCAGCGCAATACAAAAACACGGTACATGTTCTCTCAAATCTTGCCTTTCGATAAAAAAAAAGAAAGGTCACAGACACAATTGCCTTTACAAGAATCTCATACATTCTCTTCCTGCCATCTTGGCTGCTTCCTTCTTACAGTTTTCTCCTCTTCCTCGTAACACAGCATTTCTCCAGCTGGCCCGCTTAATGGCGAAACTGGTCAGCCTGTTATCCCCATTGGCCAAGTGTGTCAACCAGGGCTTTTTTTTCTCATAGAACGCTCAGAACGGAGTTCCGGCACCTTTTTTGGATGGAACCTTGTAGGGTATGACATGTGTGAGTTCCGGCACCTTTTTCTTATACAAAAAAAGCACTGGTGTCAACCAATCCCAATTTCTCTCAGCCCTACAGTCTGCTTCTTCCTCTTGTGGCTGAAGGAAGCATGCCAAGCAAGGCACAAGAACAGGGGCTTCACATCTCTTTTTTCCTTTTACCTCTTACAAACAATGTGGCCATATCCCATTATCTCTTACAGATGATTTTTCTCTCTTACTTAAAAGTTTTACTCTCACTCTGTTTATCTCAGGCTACCTCTTAATTCCGGTTCTTTTTCCTATTTCCTTTCAGCAACTACTTCTATCCTTTGTGTCTAAGTCAAGCTTGTCTCAAGCCTAGTGAGGACTCTCTACCAGGTTCTTTGCACCCACAGTATTTATACCACTTCCCCTTTTCATATTATTTCTACCCTGTTGTAAAAGCCTTCTTGTTACTTGGTGCGTTTGTATGTTGTGTGTCCACTTCTGATTTCCTTGCAGGCTCTGTCTTGTTTGCTAAGCTTCCCATTATTTCTTCCCCATAAATCTAAACACCCAAATTAATATCCTTGCTTATCATGGCAACCCCCTGCCAATTATCCATTTCCCAACTCAACTACAGCTTCTCTGGGTTTACTCTGTCCCCAGCTGAAACCAGTCAGCTTCTCTCAGTTTCTCTTCTTGGCCCTTAAGCCACAATTCACCCCAGTTGAATCTGCTGGGTAATTTCCTCACGAGGGTCTGTGTGTGTGTTTGTGTGTGGGGGAATTCTAGCTTCTCTGGTTCTAAATTGCCTGAACTACTAAAATGACGGCCCAGAATTCTTTTACTTTTTGTCCTTTCTGCTTTATTTCTTGCTCAGATACAGCTTTTTTCTGCCAGCAAAGGGTGTGGGTGGGGGGAGGCACATCACAGCCTGGTGGATCCAAAGATTTTTCCTTTCTTATCTCCTTCTTCTGCCTTCCATACCTAAAGTTGTGGCCTTATATGTACTTCAGAGCCTGCTTTCCGCTTCCACCATAACAGTAGTTTCTTTCCCCTCCGTTTGGTCCCCCCCTCCCTTGGCATGGCCTTTCAGGGCTAGTTTGATGTTAATCTGGAGCCAGTAAGTCTAGGAAGGACTTCCTATCTCTTCCCAAAATCTGTGCCTCTATTTACCTACCATCTCTGGGGATTCTTTTTCCTGCATTCTGCAGATTTTAGCTTTACAACATTGCAAATTTCTCTGCCTTCCAGCAATTTCCTGAACCACTGGGCTGTCACCCATATCATCTTAGTGTGCTCTCACCATCATTTTTGCACTTGCAGCTTTAACAAAACAGACATTTCTAAACATTCCAGGCTACTCTCATAAATAACTGGATTCCATTCTTTCAAATTTGCCTCCTCCTGTATGCATATCCCTCCATCCTCCATACTGCTGCTTGGCCTCGCACTAAAAAAAAGGAAAAGAAAAGGATACATACTTATTCAATTGATAATATAAACGTCCTGGTTCCTGTGGTTGATTATTTGCCATCAGGTGGTTTTCAGTTCCTAGCAACCACATAGATTCCTATAATGGCTGTTTTTAAATCTCACAGCGATGCACTTATCTGCAGTGAAGATGGGATAGGGTAATTGTCTCTAGAAAGCAAAGAAGAGCTTTTTAAAAGATGTGGCAATGTCAAACATCTCTAGCGGCTATTTTCATTGAAGGACAGATGACCAAAGATGAATAAATTAAGAGATGTATAAAGCTAGAGATAATTCTATAGCTACTCTTGTTGAGTGCATGGGAATGTCCATTTAGTTTTCATGGGGACAACATATAAGTAGATTGCCATTGCATGTTAAAATGTTGTATTTCTCTGATTTCCCAGGCTAAATATTACCCTGGGATTTTTCAATGTCCTCCTGTCCAGATACTAACCAGATCCAAACTGGCTTGGCTTTTTTCAGATCACACACTTTTGGCTAGATGCTGCCACCTATTGTAATAATCAAATGTATGCTTAGTATCAATTACCTGTAGATGGTACTGTTATACACTTTTTGTGCATGTTTATGTTTCTTGATTTATGTTTGTACAAAGCTAATGGACCAGTTGATTTAATACTTGTATGTATTTAGACTTAAATTTTTAGAATTGTAATTTATTTATTTATTTATTTCATTCACATATCTGCATACAAAGTTAGGATATTTGTTATTTAAAAACCCCAAACAAATGTCAAAATCAAACGCAACCCAACAACCCTTGAACTATGGTGCTGGAGAAGACTCCTGCGAGTCCCATGGACTGCAAGGCGATCAAACCGGTCAGTCCTAGAGGAGATCAACCCTGACTGCTCTTTAGAAGGCCAGATCCTGAAGTTGAAACTCAAATACTTTGGCCACCTAATGAGAAGAGCCTAATGCTGGGAAAGATTGAGGGCAATAGAAGAAGGGGACGACAGAGAATGAGGTGGCTGGATGGAGTCACTGAAGCAGTAGGCGTGAGCTTAAATGGACTCCAGAAGATGGTAGAGGACAGGAAGGCCTGGAGGAACATTGTCCATAGGGTTGTGATGGGTCGGACACGACTTCGCAACTAACAACAACAATGGAAAGACTAAAGAAAAGGCCAGCTTATATGTGGTCAAGATTTTAAAAAGAGAGCTTTTCATGCTTTTGTCTTTTTAAAAATCATATTGGTCTTTCTCTTTACATTTTGGATATTAAAAGATATAAAACAAGAGAGCTTTCTGATGTAAATGAATAAAACCAAAATCTAAATTAGGTACAACTGATGAATACCAAGAGATGTACAACTAGGGCTAATGTATCTGAACTGCAAGTCTGGACTATCACTAGATGGCAGCAGAGAGATACATATTTTTTCTCCATCACTTTGGTGCCATCTTGAGATCCTCTATATTTTTGCAGTCTAATATTGTGGAGTACATTCAAAGGAAAAGAAGGGCTACATTTCTCAAATATTGTTATGACATAGAAATTCAAATCCAGATTTGACCATTAATTTTATACTTACTTATAACTATTGCAGTAGTTGCCTTTCTTAGAGATGGGATAGGAGTGTATTCACTTAATTACAGCAATAAATAACTCCCAAACATATAGAAAAAAATAAATAAAATGTCCATCTGATCTGACCAAAAGACCATCCTTTGGCAAATTCTAGAGGAAGAGAATGGTATCAAGTCTTTTGAAAATTTATTCTGGATACACTTTTCCAGTCCTATCTTGGCAAACAGCAAGCTTTGTCTCTGTAAAACAGGGCATGCACACTGTGTGTCCCTGGAGTATTCCTTGACATCAGGGAACATGCAACTGCAAAAATCAGCTGCTGTTTCCCACCATTTCCAGATGAAACCATAGTCCCTTCTCATTGATTATGCTTTTAAGCAGTGGTGGAATTTGTAGTCCAGGATGTCGAGAAGGATCAAACATCCATACTCAAAGAATAATTTAGGTAGGTACTTTGCTTCAAAGGGAACATCCTCTTTACCATCATTCCAAAGAGCTATAGGGAACAAGCTTTTCACTGGATTGTTGAACACCCGCTGGTAAAGGTAAAGGTAAAGGTTCCCCCGCACATGCGTGCTAGTCGTTTCCAACTCTAGGGGCCAGTGCTCATCTCCGTTTCAAAGCCGAAGAGCCAGCGCTTGTCCAAGGACGTCTCCGTGGTCATGTGGCCGGCATGACTAGACACCAAAGGCGCATGGAACGCTGTTACCTTCCCACCGTAGTGGTCCCTATTTTTCTACTTGCATTTTTACGTGCTTTCGAACTGCTAGGTTGGCAGAAGCTGGGACGAGTAACAGGCGCTCACTCTGCTACGCGGCACTCGGGATTCAACCCGCCAGCAAAAAGGTATGCCAGCTTGGTCCGAAAGGGCCTTCAATGCCTCTAATGACATTCCCACGATGTATTTGTGGGTCAGCATAGAGATTTGGATAACCTGCCAGAGAAAATAAGGACTTGCCAAGGGAAGAAGAAACGAAAATAATTAAAAAAAACACCAGCATGAAAAAATCCAAGCATCATTGCTAACTGCTACTTCAGAAGCATTCTGAGCCAAAGGAGGAAAGAGCTGTTTCTTCCCCTCCCCCTCCCCGCACGCCCACTCCGGGTGCTTTCCTTTTTCACCCTTGGGAGTTGCGGTGTGTATGTGTTTGTGAGGGAAGATTAATCCGCTGTCGGTGCAGATTATTGCTGGCAGGAGGGCCTGGATTGTGACAAGATGGATAGCAGGGTTACTGCAGCAATGCCGTGAGAACCCTTGCGTGACTTGTCTGCCTTCTCCTTTCCAACCGCTTTCACCTTTGGATAGGCGGCCCTTAACTCTTTGCTGACCATTTGGAAGGGAAGGGAAGGAAGAGCTGGAGGGCCAAGCAGAGGCATGTCTCTCTTCTGAGAAAGGCAGAAGGGTGCCTGGAGCTTGGCTGTGCCACTGCCCGTTCTTGGCCTCAGCTGCCCATGTCATACGGAAGCACCAGCTCTCAAAACCAAGGAGCTGAGCTGCATAAAATCCTACCGTCTGAAAGCAATTTAAGGATATATGCATGTTTATGTTTATACATTCCTTCTTATTAGATCCACACACGCACACAGATCCAGTATATAAATATATAGAAAATGTGACCGGTGCCAGTACTGGCAGGAGTTAGCGCAGTATCTTCTCAGCTGTGACTGAGATTATAATTACACAACCCTGCATCTCTCAGTTTAAGACTATTTTATAACTGCTCTGTAACAAGTTTGCCAAGAAAGCAAAAAAAAAAAAAAAGATGTTCACAGCCCTTCTAAACTTGTGTGGAAGTTCGTTATTCTTTTTCATGAACATGTTTGTGAAGTCATCAGGAACTGACCTGGACTTGAAAATTTCTTTTGTATAAGGAAATACACACATTAAGCCATAATAGTATGTTTGGTCAATACAGTATCTCTGTAGGGAAAAAGAAATGGAAACCGCTCCATGCCTACAAAACTGCCTTTGCAGTTTCAAATTTTGGACTAGCTCATGAAAATAGGGCCAGATCACTAAACTCATTTAAATGTTTTAACAACTTTGCCACGGAAGGGCTACAAAACTAATGATAAAACTATACTGATGGCCTTGAGAATGAGTGGCACAATCCATAGAATTCTATTAAATATGAATAGGGAAAAAAGGGGGAAAAATTGATCCAGGAAACTACAGACCTATCAGCCTGACCTCAATACCTGGGAAGATTCTGGAAAAGATAATCAAACAACAAATCAGCGAACACCTTGATGCGAACAAAGTTATCACTAAAAGCCAACATGGGTTTGTCAAAAACAGATCGTGCCAGACAAACCTTATTGCATTCTTTGACCAAGTGACAAAACTAGTGGACCAGAGGAATGCTGTAGATATAATTTACTTGGACTTCAGTAAGGCATTTGATAAAGTAGATCACAACCTACTACTTGATAAGATAGAAAAATGTGGGTTAGATAGCATTACCAACAGATGGATTCGTAGCTGGCTGACAGGCCGTACTCAGCGTGTGGTCCTCAATGGAACCGCATCTACATGGAAGGAAGTGTGTAGTGGGGTGCCCCAGGGCTCTGTTCTGGGCCCAGTGCTCTTCAATATCTTCATTAATGATTTGGATGAGGGGATAGATGGGGAACTCATCAAATTTGCAGACGACACCAAGCTGGCAGGAATAGCCAATACTCCAGAAGATAGGCTTAAGATACAGAAGGATCTGGACAGACTTGAACACTGGGCACTATCTAACAAAATGAAATTCAATGGTGAAAAAAGTAAGGTTCTACATTTAGGCAGGAAAAATCAAATGCATAGGTATAGTATAAGTGGTACCTTGCTCAATAATAGTAACTGTGAGAGGGATCTCGGAGTCTTAGTAGACAATCACTTCAATATGAGCCAGCAGTGTGCTGCAGCTGCCAAAAAAGCCAACACAGTGCTAGGCTGCATTAACAGAGGGATAGAATCAAGATCAAATGAAGTACTAATACCACTTTACAATGCCTTGGTAAGGCCACACCTGGAATACTGCATCCAGTTTTGGTCACCACGATGTAAAAAAGATGTCAAGACTCTAGAAAGGGTACAGAGAAGAGCAACAAAGATGATTAGGGGGCTGGAGGCTAAAACATATAGGGAACGGTTGCTGGAATTGGGTATGTGTAGTTTAATGAAGAGAAGGGTGAGGGGTGACCTGATAGCAGTGTTCCAATATCTCAGGGACTACCACAAAGAAGAGGGAGTCAAGCTATTCTCCAAAGCACCTGAAAGCAGGACAAGAAGCAACGGATGGAAACTAGTCAAGGAGAGAAGCAACCTAGAACTAAGGAGAAACTTCCTGACAGTTAGAACAATTAACCAGTGGAACAACCTGCCTCCAGAAGTGGTGAATGCTCCAACACTGGAGGTTTTTAAGAAGAGACTGGACAGCCATTTGCCTGAAATGGTATAAGGTTTCCTGCCTGAGCAGGGGGTTGGACTAGATGACCTCCAAGGTCCCTTCCAACTTTATTATTATTATTATTATTATTATTATTATTATTATTATTATTATTATTATTATTATTATTATTATTATTATTATTATTATTATTATTATACAGAAGCAACATAAAACTATTGCAGAGCTTTTGTTATTTCAAATAGAAGCCGGGGATTGTCTCCAAGCTCTGTAATGCTTTTCTATTTGTTTGTATATTGTTACCTGGTGCTCAAATGTAGTGTCTCCCTCTCTCTCTCTCAACTATCTAAAACCGATCTAACGATCTATCATCTACGTCTCTAAAAATTCTTAAAATATTACACAACAGAATTCTGTGCAGAGAACACTAAGGGAAAGTAAAAACATAAGGCGGCAGGTTGCATTTTTTCAGATTGTCCAATAGAAAATGCCACACCTGTTACACATGAGCTTCATGTCTGGATATCCATTACATTATAGTCATATGTAAGCAAATATTAAACTGGTTGGTAAAACCCAGATCGTTGGCATGAAGTACCAATCTCTATTTTTACACAAATTAAGTTCACATATGGAAAAGCTTTGCATATGCTTCTGAAAATCACTTCTGTGGCCACACACGGTGATGATTTCAGCCAATTCTCTTCCCACAAATTTGTTACAAGATGTGGATTTTCTTTCCAAGAAAGAGATATTTCTCAACAACATAGGCTACCCATTTGTTCCTTCAACTGAGAGCCTGGCTCAGTTCCTCTGGCACAGCAGTTTTCCTCACATCACATATATTAGAGAGCAGCTAAATTTCTGTACAACATGCTAATTGTACAGCCCACTATGTTGCCAGTTCTCTTGAATATGTACAGCAGATGTGTTTGACCTCCACAAAGCAGCAGTGGGATGTTCGTGACTAGTAACTAAACCAGTGTACTGAAGCTGTTTGGGTCAGTTTAGGCAGCAGAATGCAGTTTCCCCTCCATCTCTCAATCTACTGTATTGTTTGAAGGAAGAAAAAAAAGCAGAAACTCATGCTCAGTTCATGGAGGGTTTGTTAGTCAGACTTCCTCAGAACCTCTGCAGTCCTTAAGCATTAGTTATCATTTATTTTAGATTACAGTCTGGAGCATATTCACTACATTTTGACACGCGATATTCAGCATTCAGATAACTACATCTAAATGTCAATTTAGGATATGTTCTAAGTGCTGAGTTGATATTTACATGTTTGTTTATATCCTGCCTTTATTATTTTTACAAATAAGATGGCAGACATATCCCACATCGCCCTCATCCTATTTCCCCCCCCAACAACCGTTTGAGGTGGGTTGGGCTGAGAGAAAGTGAATGCCCAAGGTTACCCAGTTGGCTTTCATGGCTAAAATGGGACTGGAAGTCACAGTGTTGCCTTTCCAGCCTGGTGCCTTAGCCACTAGACAAAACTGGCTCTCTGAGCAAAGTTTAATCTTTGCTCAGTAGGTACCCAAGTCAACAAGAGATTTCTGTATTTTTTTTAAAAAAAGATCTGTTGACCTTGTGCATCTCTATTATATATTTGTAGAAGTGCAGATAATACTGTACTCAGTACTTGATAGCTCTGAAAGTTGCTGAGTTTGGTACTCCTTGCATTTTTATGTGAAAATTTTGTCCCAGTACTCATTGTTTATTCAGTACTTGGTGCACAAGCTAGAAGTTACCCTCGCTACCCTTTCCAGCCAAAACAAAGTCACATGGTTTGTTTGGCACTCGTAGTACTCATCACTTCTCCAGGAATCAATTAATGACTACCGAGGTACCACTGTAAATAAAAATGGCCGTTTGTTTCAGGTGGTAGCTAAATTGAATAAATGAGCTACTCTAGTTTTTCCAGGTGTTTTCAAGTTTTTTTCTGTACCTTATTATCACCTGTAAGGAGTCATTAATTTGTGGAAATCACTAAGTAAAAAGTTGAAATGGAAATTACATTATTTACATAATACTGCAGATAAAAAAATCTTGATTTTTTTTTCCAGCTGAGATTTCCCACATTACCCATTCATTGTTTTGTCTCAAAATATAAATAAGAATCAGAACACAAATGTGGCAATCGTCAAAATTGCAATCATAGTATGATTAACTTTAATTAAATCAGTTATAATTATGAAAATATTTACAAATGGAAGACATGGAACATATCTTTAAAATGTTTACAGTCTTTGCTTATAACAGCATAATAGCTAGCTCTTCTTGGCTGATACAACATTTCAATTTACAGCTGTGCAAGTATATATATATATTTATATGTATAAAAATACAACTCCTAGTTTGTCCTTGAAAAAACAAAATTTCCAAAATTCAACAAATGCTGCTTTAATTTTATTAGATAGTTCCTTTACTGAACAAATTTCTTCCATTTTATTTTGGCTTCAGTCATAAAAATCAGAAAGTGTTGAATGTTCACACTTGATATATCCATAAACTGCATAAATTCTGCAAACGTTATTTCTCAAGAGTTGTTGAGAAATATTGCACTAAACAACAAGATCTTAGTAAGTTATCAGGTATGTTTTAGAAAGTCCAGGAGTCTTCTACAGCTTATCCACCATAACGATTTATGATTGTTTCTTCTGGTACTATGGCAGGAGTTTCATGAAGAACAGGATAATAGGGAAAGAAATGCCTCTTTGGCCCAATCTTGCACCATAAATCAGAGAGACAAGTTCTTCAGTCTTTAGCATCTCCTATTCCGTCAGCATTAATAGCAAACATGGCTTCTGCTTCAGGGAGGCAAGGTGAATCGTAGATCTTACATATCCTAGTTTCACCACGACCTTTTCTCAAGTAAAGCCTAAGCAGACAAATTAATACAGTTATTAAAATAAAAAAGTATTTATTCGACTTACATTCCATTCTATCAACCAGAGAATATTCTGGGCAATTTTCAATTAATTATTGGTGTTTTTAAGGTTTTTCTCATCCGTTACATATTATTGGAAACTCAAACAAAATGGTCAGGTAGAATAGGTAGGTGAGTTAAAGGAAAAGGCTATTGTGACAAACAGAAAAAAAATCCTACTTTATTAATACACAGTGACATAACCCAATCCAATGCTGAACACTAGTCTCTTGTATTTTTTGCTGCTTTCTCTTACTCCTCACAAGTGAAGTATTGTCCCATGCCATCAGTCAAATAAAAGTTGGTTCCCTACAGAAAGTCGTGCATTTGACCTGATTGCCCCCAGCACAACAGCAGAGCACGGTATTATTCAAAATACTCATGTGTGTTTGAACATCTGAAAGGGCTAAAGAAGCGACTGAATAAGTAGCCTTCTATTAAATCATAATAACATCCACATAAGAACTTATATTGCAACTTACAAATATGCACAGTCATATTAAATATACAACTTTTTTTTGCTTTCAACTATTATTTTACAATATATCATTATGACAAATTTGTAGGGTAATTTTCTTCATTATGTTGGTAGCTGAACATTCAAATTTAGCTTTATAATTCTAGAAGGTACAAATTGGAAGTCCATTATAGAATATAATCAGGTCAAAGAATCACAATAATTACTCCACCTGTTTTTGATCAATAAACTTTGGCTTTGTTTCTTTTACCATTCACAGAAACTGTTCCTTAGTGTAGGTTTCCACAAATGGGAAAACGATGGAGAACATTTTGACTTTGACTTGCAAACTTTCCTAGGTTGGACTAAAATGTTTCCATAGAAGAAAAAACAACATTTGATATGATCTTAAATTGTAACTCCTTTTAAATTATGCTGACTATAGGGACTATGGATATCGGCTTCTCTCAACATTAATCAATCATGTGGGAATCTGCCAAAAAAGTTCACAGTGAATCTCAGCCCCTAAAAGGAAAGTTGCTATTCAGGATTCCATCCAGCCTAAAAAGGAAAATTTATTTGGAGTTCATGAATGGATTTCTTTCAATCAACAGAAAATATATGCATGTGTGTGTGTGTGTGTGTTTGGTTGTTAATTTCATCTTGCTCTGTGACCAAAGAGCTCTGGTTCAGCTCTTTTGTACCCTGAAAAAAGGGGCAAATATTTTACTGTCTTCATAATGTGAATTCAATTCCAGTACCCAGTACACAATCTGTTAAAAAGCCTGAATAAATTAATTTCCTTCTCTTGTTTTATTTATAATTCAACATTTTATTGTTGAATTTCTCAACTATTTTAGGTGCTGAAAGACAGTAAGCAGGGCGCTTTAAAAAAAACTTCTCATATTAAAAATACTTTTCTATATAGTTAATTACTGTATTCTCCAAAGATTGCAGATAATTACTTCCCATTCATTTCCAAATATTTAATGAACATTTTGAAGACATCACATAACAATTGCTTATAATTATTATACAGTGTTCATAATCAGGACCACTTTTAATTAGATCTTCTGCAATTCCACCATGTAAGCAAATTGTAACCCTTTCTGTCCTATTGGAACTTTATGACCACTGTTCATACTTGTAATTCTTGAGGCTATCATCTCTAGAACATCCTCTGAAATCTATGAAGTCTATAGACAGAGTGGACCTGAGGCCACCTTGTGGTGGAAATGAATTACAGGAAGCACAATGATAGGTTTTGTACTACTTCTGTTTGTGTATCTGCTGTTTGTTGTAATTTATTTATTTTTTAATCTTAAATCTCTTGCAAAACAAAATGTACCTCTCTGTAATTTTTGTCTCTTAGTTACTGTAGATACCAGCTCTCTCCAACTTGATATCACAAACACAACCACCTAATTAAACTTCTGAATTTCTTTTATAAGACAAATGTAACGCACACCTGGAGGTTTTTTTTAACCAATATGGCCTTATAAAATAAGCACTTTTAAAGAGATATTTAATAGCTTGAGAAGTATATTTTATATTCTGCTTTTTAAACTATTTAAACTATTTTTGTTTTTTCTTTATAAAAAGCATTCAGAGATGAGTTGAACAGACTACAAATCACCAATTTCTACAGTATATGGCTTCAGTTTCCGCAAAAAACTGACACCACATTGAAGCTTCGTCCTAATGTTCCCCAAATTTCTAATCAAATGAAAACATGAAAACTGTATGAATTAAAACTAGCATCTGCCATCCTACCTGGTTGTTGAAGCATGTGCAATAATATTCCCTCCAATAGGTTTCTTAGGATCTGCAGCAAACATTGCAGCTCCATCTACTTGTGCTACCACCTGGTTTGTGATCACAACTGCTACACCAAACTATTATGAAAGAAACATACAATAAATTTCAGCTTCTTCGCTATAAACTGGAAAAAAAAGAGGCATGCCAACCAAAAATTAGATGCCACTTTGGCAGTTCAAGCCCTGGTAGTACCACTGGATGGGTTGAGCTCCCGTCACGTGTCTCTAGTTCCTGCCCAGCCAACTAGCAGTTTGAAAGCATTATTGTGACTAAATAAATAGGTACCACTTTAGTAGGAAAAGCTAGCTGTGTGAGAAGAACAGGAGAGGGCACTGGACCTGCCTGGACATGAGGCGAGATCGGCAGAAGAGGCCACGGATGATGTCATCAATCTGAATGCTGCTAGATGGTGCAAGTTAATTCACCCACCCATGGCGTGCTGTGGATAAGCATGCAGGCACAAAACCAAACGAACTAGCAATGAGGTTGTCAGGACCACTGGTGTAAATCTCCCTGACAAATATACGCGATAATGAATGAATGAATGAATGAATGAAGAAAAATCCCCAGGTGGCTTGGGATTACATATTGCTACAAGGGTCTTTATGCAAAACATTGCAAAAGGAACTAATGATTTACCTCATCTGCAAGTCGAAGCAACATGCGCAGGAATCTGGCTAAATGCATCTGCCTGGCCGATAATTCCCCTCGGCCAGAGTAGTCTGTTCGGTAAAGAGCTGTGGCACTGTCCACTATCAGCAAGGCATATCTAAAAGAAAAGAGCAGGAGAACACTTTTGTGTACCGATTTTAATTCTTGCTCTCCAAACTTCCTTTCTTTTGTGGATCGTCTGGCCAATTTGTAGCATACTTCAACTGAAGTACCTCAAATGCCAAAGAAGGAATACATCTTTACTGCTCCTCCTGAGCAAGGCAGAGCCGTGTTAGCAATATTTACTTACCAGGATGAGAACCAAACCAGCTGATAATTTGAGCACTGAGAACAATTTTTATTTCCTTCTTGGTATCCATTCAGTTTCACACTAACTAAGTTGTTCTGTAAAACAGGCTTGCCCCCAATAACAACAAGCAGCCTCTGTACGGCTGTCCATCATCTCTTGCCATGATAATGTTTGGGAGTCTTTGAGTTTTTTGAGTACCACCTGGACTAGTCCCTCCAGTTTTCCTGGCAAGATTTCAGAGGTGGTTTACCATTGCCTCATTCTTGCTAAGGTTAAGAGAAAGTGACCGATCCGAGGTCACCTAGATGGCTTACGCCTAAGTGAGAGTAGAATTAACTGTCTCCCAGTTTCTAAGCTGCTGCCTTTAATCACAACACCAAACTGGCTCTATCAGGATGATACTGATAAAAACAGTGATAATTGGTTAAAAATATCCTCACATATGTTAGAATTAATATCAGAAAATGCTATAAATAAAGGACCCATATTTCCTTGAAATATGACATAGGGGGAACAATAATAAAAGGCGCTTTCATGCAATTCAACGTATGGCGAGGAAGAGTGTATGAAATTTATCAAAGGAATGCAGCTTGTTAACAAAGCTTCTACTGAACTATTGTAATACATAGTGTTTTGCCTTTAGCTAAGATTCCTAGAAGCAGGCAAACCACAGCTTATTTTGAAAGGCAATTTTATGAGCAGAACTTTTATAGGGAAAGAACCGAAGAAGGCTTTTATGTCATTATCTTTCCAATTTGTGTAAAATGATGTGTATCCTAAATTGGATGTCTTTTACATATAAACATTTTAATTTGTTAAAGAAAAAACTCTGTTTCCTTGACTTTTTTTTTACCTTGATTCAGTCATCATAGCAGATGCTTGATAAAGCAGCTGGGTTTGATGGTCTGTATTAAATCCTCGTGCATAAGCCACATTATCAAGTACATCACTACCAGATAAACCATATCTAGGGAAATAAAGCAAAGACAATCTCAGATTCGAATAAAAAATTAGCAATCCCTTTAGGCCAGAGAAAACATTTACTTTCTAAGCAAACAACATGACATTTTCAAAAACATATTTATAAAAAAAAAAGATCAAATTTTACCAGAGTAGAAACAAATACATTACTTAAATACTGCCAACAGATGGCTCTATAATTCCCATATTCGGAATTATATGCAACACCAATAATTTCCAGATAGAAGTACGGACCTCTCAGCCACCGCTAGCAAACGCTCCGGACGGAAAGTGCCTTCTGTGTCTATGTACATAGCCTTTCCTTCACCACCGCCTCGATCAATAGGAAGCTTGGGGGAAAAAAGACCAATTCAGTTTACATGTGAATTAACCAGAAATTCTTTCTATGATATGAATATTCCACACATCATTTTTCCATTGTTATGCAAGGTGATCCTCTCCCAATCCAGTTACTCATCCCTTAATTTGATGCTGAGGATCCCCCAATCTTCTAGGGCCAATCTGAAGTATGTGTATATGATAAAGAAGTAATCTGCCCCATCAGTGAACACACATTGGATGCAATCCATTATATTTGGGTGTTGGGGAGTTGTCTTATTATCATCTAGATGTTTGTTTGGGTAGCCAAACAAACCAAAGTGTATTATTTTATTTGTAATTCTTAAAAGAAAGAATGCATTAATAGGTTTATTAAAAGGAAAATGAGGAAAAGGGTAACTGAAGAGACTAATTTAAAATAAAATTTAAATGGCAACAATCAAAATATTAAAATATCTGTAAGCCATCCAATAATGTATAGCTTATATACCAGAACAAATATTTATTTCCTTGATGAACTGTATGGGGCAAATTTCACCAGATAAAACATTAAAGATAATCGAGGAAAACTAAATTCATTCTAAGAGCCGTCAGCTGAATGATGATATAGCAAATGAACCCACTGTTGTGGAAAGGGGGCATACCAGTAGAAATCATAGTTGTAGAAATAATTAAGAACCATTTTTCGTTTTACTTAAATAATATTTTTTTCAGAGCGTCTACCAAGCCTACGAGTTCCCAATCCTGGATCTGTTATCAAGTATCTCATTTAGCTTTCAGCTTCTAGAACAGGAGTGTCAAACTGCCGGCCTGCAGGCTGGATGCATCACAGCAAAACCGTGCCCACCCCATTGCCGGCAATGGCAAAAAAGTCTTGATACATTGCGACACATCACGTGACATTGCGAGCTTGACACCGCTGTTCTAGAAGGTCCTTGTGCTTAATCTAAAGATGTCCTGCCTAACTGGCGTATTTGAAGAACTGCAGCATTCTCCACCTCAATGAAACCAAGACTTCCAAATCAGGGTCTTCAACCAAAGACCTAATTTAGCCTTCACAGTCAAAAGGACTACAGAATTCTAATCTTACTGCATAATCTTCCCAGTCATGAGAATCATGTAATTTAAACATACGGAATAAAATAAATTCTAAAGATTTTTCTGCACAGTATTACACAAAGTGGAGTCACAGTTGCTTACTTGACAGGTTACAGCCAGAGTGTGACATAGCTGAGTTTTTCCTGTGCGGAATTCTCCAAACATCTCTGTTATTGACCCAGTTTCTATTCCACCTGGAGAAGAAGTACAAATTTCAGGCATATCACAATAACTGTAGACATACAACTATGCCTACATTATCTATCCTACATTTAAACATCTGAAAATCTTTCTTATTTCTGCAAATATATCCTATATTAAACAAATTGACTTCTGAAATTCAAAAATGTTTACATGTTCGTTACAAGATACGTAATGAACAGAATTTAGATGGACATTATTTATTAAATAAGCCATACTGCACAACAGCTTTATTTTGATTTCTTATGAAAATTATTTAATATTATTCAACAACTAGATAAAGATTTCCATATGGCCTTACTAGGACGCTGTTATTATTCCATTGTTGAATGAGAATATTTTTGTAGCAACTCTTTTAGGAGAAATTAAAGTATGACTGGACTTTAAGTAGCTTCGGAAACAATCTCTACAATTTTTTAGCAATGGTTTACTATTTTGTCAGAAGTAAACTTCACTGTATTCAGTTTGCACAGCACTATAATATAAATATGAAATTCAAGGTTTATTAGACCTCAAAATACGCTTTATAATTAATGCGAGAAGCAGTCCAAAACCACTGTGTATATTTATGCCATCCGCTTTTGATTTATAACATATAATAATGAGTTCTGGACCAATTGTAAATCAAATGTTATACCTTGAAGAAGCTTATCAAGTTCCTTGGATCCAGTGGTAATTTGAATTATCTCTGAGCGCCTTTGATGAAATTCTGTAGCTGTGGTGAATCCCATTGGAACCAATTTTGCTGCTTCAGCCTGTGAATCAGTGAAATAAAAAGATTGTGTTAAAACTCTTGCATATTTTGCTATAATCTTTTTTTTAAAAATTACAATTTCAAAAAGTATATGATAGGATGAGCATGCTCTAGGTTCTGTCTCTTAAATGTCACCTAATGGGGACCCTGTAGGTGCTCTTTCTTGGTGGCTACCTCAGCCCTTTGCAATAGCCTCCCATGTGAGATTTGAGGGATCCCTACCCTTTTAGTCTTCTAGAGTAGAGGTTATCAACCTTTCGGACATCAGGGACCGGTTACATGGAGAGAGGTTTTTCCATGGCCCGGAGGGGGCGTGGTTTTGTGTGCTGCCTGCATCCTGTGGATGGGGCTTTCCTTGTTTGTGTGGCCATTGCTGGCATTCCGTAGCCCGGTACTGGTCCATGGATAGGGGGTTGGGCACCCCTGTTCTAGAGGTCTGTGAAAAGCTGGCCCTCCCCCATTATTAAGCTAGGATGGGGTTGAGTTGGGAGACTGTTTGATCTAACATCCTGGAGAGAAGGGCATTTCTGTTTTATGGATTGTTATAAGCCACCAAGAATCATTATACGAAGTATAGGGCCATATAAGTCCAATCAATCAGTCAATAACATAATACAAATAATACTCAGTATTGCATAAATACAGGTAATCCTCGACCTGCGACCACAACTGAGCCCAGAATTTATGTTGCTAAGTGAGAAATTTAAGTGAGTTTTTAAGTGAGATTTTTACAACTTTTCTTGTCACATTTGTTACGCGAATCACTGTGGTTGTTAAATTAGCAACCCGGTTATTAAGTGAATCTGGCTTCCCCCTTGACTTTGCTTGTCAGAAGGTCGCAAAATGTGATCATATGACCCCGGAATGCTGCAACTGTCATAAATATGAGTTAGTCGTCAAGCATCCAAATGTAAATTGCGTGACCATGGGGATGCTGCAACGGTCATAAGTGTGAAAAATGGTCATACATTACTTTTTTCAATGCCGTTGTAACAACAGTCACTAAATGAACTGTTTTAAGTCAAGGACTATCTGTATACATCCTGAACATGTTTAAAGCTGAGCAAGATTACCAGGATTTTATCTGCTTTAGCTTCACTGATGCCTTTAATATTGAGCAATTCCTTCTTTGGTGCATAGGCCACAGCTTCAACGGTATGAAAACCAGCTTCTTCCAATTTCTTCACATCATTTGCATTTATTCCACATTGCTATAGAAACAAATACTGTTATATAACAAGTTTAATGTAGAATTCAGAGTTCTATACATATCAGATATAATGATCCAAACGAAATAGGTAACAAAAATAAACATAATATTCTAATGTAAGAGAGAGCTCCACTGAACTCTGAGATTTATTCCTGCACTCTGCAAAGATAGCAGCTGATATTTATAATCAGCTTCGTCCATTTCAATTATTTCCATCAATTTAAAGAAAAATAAAGCTTTAAATTCTTTAGCAAGTATAGTTTTTAGTAAAAATATATTCTAATTTTTGAAAATAAAACCAGCTAATATTTTTTAAAAATATATTTTGCATAATGAATCAATACCTAACATTGTCTTCCTTTTTGTTGACAAGCAAAAAGAAATACATTTAAGATTTATTTATCCATCACATTTATATGGCTTCCCATTTTGCAGGAGCAACTCTGGGTAATTTACAATAATCAATAAAAGCAATATGTAAAAACAGTCATTATAAAAGTATAAAATCTTTATTAAAATAAAAATACATTATTAAAAATGCAAGTTATTTCAATAACACTAAGAGTTGGAAAATATAAAAATTTGGATGACGCTTAAGTCCTTTCTCAACTTCTTTCAAACCTTGCATAAAAAAAGAAACAGATTAACTTTTGTCAAGTAAAATATTTTATAGTATCAGTACTGGTGTGGCAAGGAGCTTTATTTCATAATTTTTTTTAAAGCTAGTATGTTTTCATTGAAACTTTCACTGAAACAGTATGAAACATTTGAAAATTATCAATAAAGAATGTAAGATGGGACTGTAGACATGACTCCAAATAGTGTTTCACATTAATATAGGTTAGTTACATACCTCTAAACGGGAAATAGGCTGAGGCCCAAAGCTTTCCTCCTCCGTTGAGATATCTATGCTCTCATCACACTGCATTTGCATAGCCATGGTACAAAGTATTCGATATTCCTATCAAGAGAGAAAACAACTGAAGTTTGAACAAAAGGCACAAAATTACGTTAACGGTGTACAGCTCTTTATAATTAGCCTTTAATTTTATAAGTCATACGGTAATTAATAGCCTGTGTGTTTTCATACGTTTCACTGAAAAGTAATCCTACCTGAAAGACAACCCTCAAATACAAACACTGTAAATGTTACGCATTTCTTGGAATACTGCGTAATTGACACTTAACAGGAGGGAACGTGAGGCTAATATTAAATAAGCGGCCCTCGATTTACTCCTGGTCGGAACTAAGCCGCCCCCCCCTTTACAAATCTCCGAAGAACACCTTTGGGTCCCCAAGTCTCTTCTTCCGACACCGCGGGAGAGGCCCAAAGGGAGACGGTCGATTCCCGACGGCCTGAGGTCTCCAACAGCCGCCTTCCGTGTGGAAAGTTGAACTAAGCTCGATTCCTCCGTGGAGCCCTCAATCGAACCGCCGAGATCCTTCGGCCCTCGAGGCCGACCCGCTCGCTCGTTCGCTTCCTCCTCCGCCTCCCGATTCAGATTAACCCGCCACAGGTCACATGACCGACGCACAGGCGCAGAGACGTCGCCGCGGAACGCGGGCTGGACATGAAAAGAAAAGAAAGGTACCTCTTACGCATGCGCGGTTTCTAGCGGGCTTGGCGGAGTGGAAGGAAAGCGTCTGATCCGCCGAAGAGTAGTCTTTTCAAGTTGTTGTTTTTTTAAAAAAAAACAACACACACCCTATCTTGTTTATTTTGATTGGGTTTCTTTCCTTATATTCGCGGTGTGCAGATCGGTTATGTAGAGAGCCATAATTTTCAAAATGCCAACTTCAACCCGAACGTTTCCCTTTGTGATTATTCATGTATGCATCTTGCATCTGGATGGGTACAACTTCCTGAAACTTTTAAAATACATGTGGGAAAGTGAAGCAGGCTAATACGCGATGTATATTAATATTATAGGGGGTAGAGGAGAAAAAAATGTTTGTTTATTTAATTTCTATACCGCCCTTCTCCCGAAGGACTCAGGGCGGTGTACAGGGCAATGAAAATACAATATACAAAAGTTAAAAATAAGATTAAATTACTAGCCCATTACAATAAATAATTAAAAGTTACTAAATAAAATACCCCAAACCCATTAGACCAGGCCGGCTTGTTCAAATAGGTAAGTTTTCAGATCACAGCGGAGATTTTGGAATGAGGGTTGCTCATGGGTCCGTAAAAAGATATTCCCTACCAAAGCAAGAACATTTCCTGTATTTAGTTACTTCGATAGACGGCAGATCCTACTAATTGAACATCTTATCTTTTCCATTTGAAAATTGCAGCAGGCGGGGACACAAAGCAAACAAGTGCGAATTAAGACAGAATTTCTTAGATCTCCTCTTAACTTTTTTTTTTAGATTTTTATCCCGACTTTATTACTTTATAAGTAATTCAAAGTAGCCAATATACACAATATTCCTTCCTCCTACTTTTCTCCACAGCAATCACCCTGTGAGGTGGGTTGGGCTGAGAACTACTGGCCCAAAGTTACCTAGCTGTTTTCGTACCTAAGGTGGAACTGGAACTCAAGTCTCCTGGTTTCTAGCCTCATGTCTTAACCCCCAGGTCAGGAGTAGGCAACCTCGGCTCTTTTATGACTCATGGACTTCAACTCCCAGAATTCCTGAGCCAGCTGGCTCAGGAATTCTGGGAGTTGAAGTCCATGAGTCATAAAAGAGCCGAGGTTGCCTACCCCTGCCCCAGGTTAAACTGGCTATTTTACTCTTGTGTCCTGCTTTCCCCCCACCCCCATGAAGGTATTTACTGAATAAACCAGTTCTTGTGAAATGCACGTGGTTGCAACTTGGTTCATACTGCCTTAATATATAGTTCTGCTTAAGCCAGTGTTTTTTCAACGTTTGTCAATTTTTTAAGATGTGTGAACTTCAACTTCCAAAATATTCTAGCCAGCTTGCTGCTTGGGGAATTCTGTAAGATGAAAGCCACACATCTGAAAAATTGCCAAGTTTGAGAAACACTGGTTTAAGCTCACTCTGAACCAGGAATCTATGACTGGATAACTATGGTTTGTAGTTTTATCTTGCAGAAACCCAAATAGTGATTTATTCAATAAACTATAGCTTAATACAGTGTGTGATTATTTCTTTTAATATGAACCATCTTCTTAAGGTAGGGAAATACTTAACTGTCCACAACTGTACTTCTGAAAAACACTTGGTATACTGTTAATTACAAACTTAATATGTGTTTGTAATGTGTTGTAAAACTCAATATCTATTACAGAAGGCATTATTGTAGTTTCTGGCTTCCATCCTCTGGAACATCATGGCCCCAAAGCGTGATGCACACTCACCCTTTTGACCTTCCAAGAGACTGAAGACCTGGCTCTGCCAAGTGGTTTGGGACCCCAATGGGGGTCTGTCATTCTAGAGGTAGTTAACAGACTAAGAGAAGACCCCACCCTCCTCCCCCTGGGCATCTTGCTCCCTTCCATTCCAGGAAAGGAATGGGGGGCAGACACGGACTACATTTTGATGCAATCTACAGTGAAATAAGTAGAACATCTATTGTGTTATATACATTAAGTCTGCAAAGTAGCACTTGCTTCATTAGTTGAAGTTCAATCATTGTCAAATTAAATATTATAATTTGAGGACACCTTGATCTCCTGAATGAGAGGTGGGATAACAATCTAACAAATAATATTTTTATACTACCATAACATCAACATTATAGTATCACACAATAACCACTGCAATAAATTGTTCTTTGGACAAACAGCAGTTTTAATAAATCATTCCTACCTATTAAGCTGGAATGAACATGTGCATAAAAGGCTACTAAGGGGAATATATATATATATATATAAATTATGCTCTTGTACAGCTTCTCTGGCTAGTGTCAGTTTTGATGACGTATAGCCATCATTTTTGGGTGGCCTCATTTCCTTTTACTGCCAACTATTCTGAGCATACCTGTTTTTTCCAGTGCATTTGATCACATGACATGGCTAAAATTTTGTGATTTTGGCTTTCAAGTATAAGTCTTATACACTCTAGTATTTGCTTGCTGGTCATCCTTGCTGTCCAAGGAATGCATAGGAGTCTCCCCTGACACTATAGCTCAAACAAGTTGATTTTCCTTCTAATTTTTTTCATGGACCAATTTTTGTTACTCTAAGTAGCTATGGGAAATATAATGATGTGGATTAATCTACATTTAGTTGGCAGGCTGATGTCCTTGCTTTTCCATATTCAGTGTATTCACATTAAATAAGGGTCAATTAACTTTCATTACAATTTATTTTTAGGGACATGTAACATCCTAGTATAAATTAAAACTATTGAAAACAGTGGGGGAATAATAAATAGAAAAGATACAAGAAAAACAGGCAAAAGCATTATCTGAAGAGGACACGAATAAGAGGAAAACACAGGAAGTAAAGCAGTATATAAAATTATACTGAGTATTTATAATGAAAGGAATTAAAAAATATTTACTTATGTTTCCAGATTTGATTCTGAATAAGAAAAATGCAAAATCTATAAAAAGTAAAGTTTTATACTATACTATATTAATCTAAGGGACGCGGTGGCTCAGTGGGTTAGGACGCTGAGCTTGTCGATCAGAAGGTCGGCAGTTTGGCGGGTCGAATCCCGAGTGCCGCGTAACAGAGTGAGCGCCTGTTACTCGTCCCAGCTTCTGCCAACCTAGCAGTTCAAAAGCACGTAAAAATGCAAGTAGAAAAATAGGGACCACTACGGTGGGAAGGGAACAGCGTTCTGTGTGCCTTTGGCGTCTAGTCATGCCAGCCACATGACCACGGAGACGTCCTCGGACAAGCGCTGGCTCTTCGGCTTTGAAACGGAGATGAGCACCGGCCCCTAGAGTCGGAAACGACTAGCACGCATGTGCGGGGGAACCTTTACCTTTATATTAATCTAGTTTTTGTTTCCTATAATGAAAAGTGTAAGTATTATTGAATACTGGACCACAATGTTTCTATCACATATGCTGTTAACCTTTCTTAATTTGGATGCATAGTTCAGTACTACTTATAAAAGCATTTCTAGAAAATCTTATTTTTTCTTTTCATAAAATTGGTGTGAAATAAAGGTAGCTTAAAACCCAACATTTTAAACGTTAACAGAAACATTCTAAACAAATAACAAAATGTCATTCAGACAATTTAGAGGGAATAGGTTTTTTTTTTTTAAAAAAATAATAAAATATATAAAGCATTTTTAATCTTATTAAAATAAAAAATGTAAAATAAAAAAAAACAAAAGAAAGAAATAACATAGCAACATAATATTGAATATAAGCGTTGGCAGGTTTTTTTCCCCATTTCTAAATCACTTCCAAGATGGTAAAAGTATTGTTGTAAACTTTATTAACACTTTCCTTTTTGACAAAATATTAAAGTTAAAAAACACTCAAACATCAAAAAGCATTTAAGTATGCAACATTTTACATATAAACATAATTTGTCCACGAACAAAATATTAGACAAGGAAAAAAATGCTATACATTTTGTTGTAAGAATGTCAACATTACAGATACGAAATGAGCCTGCACAAAAATGCATGCTACTAATAATGTCTGCCGTCTTCACTGAAACTGAAGATTTTCCTCAGTCAGTATAATGGAATAAAATTTTAGTACATCCTATGACCATTTTTAAAAAAATTGCTGATTGCTGACTGATCCAGTATTCTATATCCAACATTCAATAACTTAAGTGCTTTATAGATAGGACTCAAAAGCTCCTCTTATCTTAGCATCCCTTCACTGCAGTGCATGTTTCAAAATTACATCAACTACAATATACTTTATTTTGTTATAAAATAGTCTCTCAGAAATAAAAGGCAGGGCAAAGCACTAGTAGAAAATACCGCAAAGAAATTTAAAAAAAATAGAGGAACCACATTAGTTTTGCACTACAGTTTACAGAAGAAAGGCAAACTATTTCTGCTTTTTTATAGTTTAAATAAAGATGTAATCATTTTAGTACTGCGTGATAGTTGACATAAGATTTTTTCCCCCAAGTATTCTAGAAGAACAAACTATTGGACAGTTGCTCTTTTATTTTTCGGAATTGCTGAAGGATATTGGAGTAGATTACAACTAATGTGACTGACCATTCTCTTCAAATAGTTGGCTCCCACTGGAACGCTGGACAAAACCACAGAAATTTCCTCATGGCTGAGAACAGAAAATGCATAATATATATATATATATATAAGCTGATTAAGAAAACATTTCTGCTAAACTTTTTTACAGAAATGAAGCATATGTCATAACCCAGACATTCATCTTTGTTTTACTTACCCAAGATTGCCTGTGCATTTTTGGATAGTGAAAGCTAATGGAGTCGTTGGATAATTGGCAGATAAAGAGAGTTCGACTTCAAACTTTGCAAGAGGCATAGAACTGGAGAACAAAAGGCTTATACTATATATGAAAAAACAGATACATAAAATTAATAGTTAGGTAGGTTACTATCCAAACAAACCCATGTGAAAGAATTGGGAGAAACAATCGGATTTACAATGAAAAATTGTGAACGTGGATAACTTTCTCTTTCACCTCAATCAAATGATAATCTGAACTGGAATCTAAATTAATAACTTGATAAATGGAAACTAATAAATAAAAGTAAATTCAGCCTATTTTTCAGTAACTTCACCATGTAAACCAGAGATGGCAATTAATTTTCCCAAGAGGCCACATGAGAATTTGAGACTGTTGTGCAGGGCCACTACTTGCTTCCGCTTTATCTCTGGAGACATTTTAAACAAGTATGAAATTACAGAGCCATAAATAGTCAGAAACTTAATAAAATTCCTTAATAAATATACCTTGCAGATACTCAGATATATTATTGTTTTAATTGTGTTTTTATTGTTGTATCCCATTATATCCATCCATAATTCAATGAGAGGTGGTATACAAATTATCATCATAAATGTTAACAAAAACACTTATTGTTTTTCTCACAATAAGCCCACATACATAAATTATCACTATCAAAATCTTTCAACTTTTTACTACTAAAAAAACCTGTCAGAACTGCCTGTTTGTGCTTGTTTTTAAGTTGGCTGTCAAATTTTATGTTCTAACTCTTTTTAGTTTTTATTTTGTTTACTATTTATTTTAATCTGGTTCTGGAATCCACTATTTGAATATTTCTCTGTTCTTTTATTTACTGTGTTTGTATGGATTTTGTAAAGTTTATATCATATTAGAAAACTGTGCATTTTTGTTTCTTATTACGCTCCTTGAATTCTATTTAGCAAAAATTGTTCAACTTTTTTTTTCTGCCTTCAGTAAAACGGATTACGACTCCTGACAATTGCCTGGACGAACCATGCAATTTTCTTGGCTGTAATTTCAGAAATTATTGGCCATTGCCTTTGTACTAGACCAGACATGTCAAACACAAGGCCTGGGGGCCACATCTGGCCCGCGAAGTGGTTTCATGTGGCCCCCGAAGCCTTGAAACAGTGAGGGAATGGCCCCCGCTGCCTTGGCCCTAGCCCAGAGACCCTCCTTCTGCCAGAGACCCCCAGATCTGTCCCACTCCTGCCCAGGCCCCCATAGGCACCCTTGATGCCAATGATGTAGAGCTGGCCATGCCCACCCAGTAGGCCATACGCACTCCAGCCATGCCCACCCAGTAGGCTGTGCCCACCCTGGCCATACCCACCTGGCCCCCCGAGGGCAACCGCAATGCTGATGTGGCCTTCAATGAAATTAAGTTTGACAGCCCTGTACTAGACTGAGGGGCAGGGACTGATTTTTACTTGGCTGACTTTGTGCCTAAGGCAGGAACTAGAACTCATAGCCTCTTGGTTTCCAGCCCTGGGCCTTTAACCACATCCAAACTGCCTCTCGTTTTAAAATCCACCATTGTAAAACTTCAGTGTTGTCAGTTAATCATACAACTATGGAGTAATTTGGTTGAATTATAACATATATTTACAAAGTGGGGAGGCATTTTTTCAATTATTTGTATGCACCAAGCAGACAAATAAAAGTAGATTAAACAATTACTTACTTTGTGTCATTCACTTCAGTCTTCAGCAAGTAAAATTTTCCACCCCATTTGTTCAGAAACTCTATCTCTTCTCCCAGAAGTTGACAGCGGTTCACCACAAGAGACAGATCATGCAATATCTGGTTGAACAATCAAAATGAAAGTAATCACGACATCCTAATATACACATAGATTTTCTAGAAAATATGGTTTATCAAAAATGAACTTTTCATTAAAAAAAATCTGGTGATTCTAGTCTCGTCTCCTCTCATCCTCACCACCAACATCTCCATTATCTGGAATCCATGGAAGAAAGTGGTAAAGGTGCAGGGGATTGGGAACTAAGAATTGGCTCACCCTGCCCCCCTCCTAACTGACAGCAGTTGTCTCTTGGGAAAATAAGTGGCTGGAACCAATCCATTATGAGTAATATATGGCTCAATGTATTGTAAAGAAAGGTATGACTTTTCTATGCCAGGAGCTCCCAACCCGCAGCCCGTGGCCTGCTACCAGTCCGCAGCCCGTTGGGAACTGGGCCATGCAAGCGGCAGGTGCGTGCATGAAACCATCCCCTCCCCCCCTGCCACCACCACCATTGCCGGTTCGCAGAGCCGGAAAGATTGGAGACGTCTATACTAAAAGCAGCATGTAGAACAATAAAACAGACAATAAGAAAAAAAATGCATTACTTAGCTTCTTTAACTAAAGGCAATCAATTAGCCCAGTGTTACTGCTACTAAGCCAAAAAATAATATGCTAACCCATACTCATTAGAGTAATATCCAGATTTTTTTCCAACAACGTATACGCTTCATTGCAAATTTCTAACTTCTTTGTTCAACCCATAAGCATCAGGAAAATGAATCAGCAAATAATAAATTTGAGGATAGTTTTAAGAGCTTTACTGTAATGCATGCTTTATTTTAGTGTACAAATTCTGGACTTCCTTATAATTAGTTCCTTACCTGAGAAAGCTGATACACTGTTGAGCATTTCTCTTGCCATGAATTTTGACTATCAATAAACTGAAAGATCAGCTTATGCACTAGTTTTGCAGTAGGCACTGCTTTTGTTTCTGAAAAAATAGCAAGTAAAAGTAAAAAAAGATTATTATCAAAAATTAAGTTATATTTAAATCATTTTGTACTATTTTAATTATTTATTAATCACATTTATATGGTTGTCCATCTCACACAGAGTGACTCTGGGAGGCATATAACAATTGAATAAAATAACAGATAATTTCAGATGTTTTAAACATTAACACTCCATGCACATATCTACTATGTATGGTTTTAACAAACACCTATGCTTTATCAGAACTTATAAAATCCTCCATTTCCCCACATCTTTGACTATTATTTTCCTAATGCAAAGAATATACTGCAGAAGAAATAAAAATATAAATTAGGAAGCGGATTCCTGGTATCAGCCTGTATTCCCTATTTCCTTCCATTTCAACATTATATTTCATATGAAGCACTGGGAATTCCTTAAGATCATAAAATATTGCAATCTTACCATCCAACAATGATTCAAAATTCAGACTAACAATTTCCCGGTAGAACTTGTTTTTGAAGGTAGCGTCATCTACAAAAAAGCACACACAGTGTGAAACACATCTTTAAAGTGAAGTTTGTGTTACTACATTTCTAGTAATGTATACAAAAAATATGACTTAGGGTGATGTGTGAATCAAATTTATACACCCATGAGTAAACTGAATAACCTCCTATGCATATTTCTGATACTGAGGAATATTTGTATGGAAAGCCAACTGATCGTATCACCCCTACCTTAAAGCTGCCTTGTTTAGACAAATTCAGTATTTACAACCAACCTTCTAGTGCAAAATGTTCCATTACAATAATTTATTTATTTATTTATTTTATTACATTTATATACCGCCCTTTCCCGGAGGACTCAGGGCGGTTTACAGGGTAATTAAAAACCAAAAATACAAAAGTTAAAAACCAAGTTTAAAAAAGATTAAATTTATCCCTGTATAAATAAAACCCCAATTAAAATAAATTAATCCTCAGCCTGGGCCAGAGAGCTCGAAGAGCCAGGTCTTCAGGCCCCGGCAGAATGAACGGAGGTCGGGGGCAGTCCTCAGCTCCACTGGCAGCTGGTTCCAAAGGGCAGGCGCCCCCACTGAGAAGGCCCTATCCCTGGGTGTTACCCGCCGGCAATCTCTTACCGGTGGCACCCTGAGAAGACCCTCCCTGTGGGAGCGCACTGGACGAAGGGAACTTGATGCCGGCAGCAGGTGTTCCCTCAGATATCCCGGACCCAAGCCATGTAGGGCTTTATAGGTCATCACCAGCACCTTGAATTTCACCCGGAGGGCAACCGGAAGCCAATGCAGCTCGCGGAGTAGAGGTGTTATGTGGGAGTATCGGGAGACCCCCCATCACAACTCGCGCGGCCGCATTCTGCACCAGTTGAAGCCTCCGAGTGGTCCTCAAGGGCAGCCCCATGTAGAGAGCATTGCAGTAGTCCAAACGGGAGGTCACGAGCGCATGAGTGACTGTGCGTAGGGCATCTCGGTCCAGATAGGGTCACAACTGGCGCACCAGGCGAACCTGGGCAAAAGCCCCCCTGGTCACGGCTCCTATATGGTCTTCAAAATTGAGTCGTGAATCCAGGAGGACGCCCAAGTTGCGAGCCCTATCAACGGGGGGGTAACACCTCACCCCCCATCGTTAGAGATGGAATAGTCTGGTTGACCCGAGATGCCGATATGCACAGCCACTCAGTCTTGGCGGGATTGAGACGAAGCCTGTTTCTCCCCATCCAGACCTGGACCGCCTCCAGGCACCGGGACATCACGGCGAGGGCATCACTGGGTTGGTTCGGGGTGGAAAGAAAAAGTTGGGTATCATCAGCGTACTGATGATACCCCACCCCGAAACCACGAATGATCTCACCCAGCGGCTTCATATAGATGTTGAACAGGAGGGGCGAGAAAACCGACCCCTGAGGAACTCCACAAATGAGAGGCCTCAGGGCGGATCTCTGCCCTCCCGTCAACACCGACTGCGAGTGGCCCAGGAGATAGGAGAACCACCGTAAAATTTCACAAAATACTGGTACCAAACGGCGAAAAATAGCCACAACGAACAGTTAAATTCAAATTTCTAAACATTATTTATAGAAGTGCCATAGAAGGCAGGTCAGAGTTCCTGCTATTTTGCAGCTTACCTAAGGGACATTTAAACCCCACAGTGAGCTCAACAGAATCATAAAGGAAAGTAAACACTGCCTGCTGATCACTCCATTCGTTTATTACCCACTCAGAGAAGCTGCAAGGAAAAAAACATTACATAATCACAGTTTAATTAAAAGAGAAAACATTAGAAAGTTAAAGACATGCACACACATTAATATTTGCTGTTAGTGCTCTTTCCACTTTTGAAAAGTGGTGAAGTGTTTCTAGACTAGGCTGCTGGTGCTACTAATACTAATCAGTTTCGTATTTCTTTCTTTAAAATACTTTTTTCCTTTGGGAGAAAAAATGGGTTCCAAATGGAAGATGACTCTTCCTCCCAGAAAGGAAGCAGAATTCTTTCGTCAAAGCCTTGTGCAGAAGCTCCAGAAGAAAACTCAGACTTTCACAGATTATGAGAGAACCTCTAGCAACATCAGTGTCTCTTTTAATTTTAAGATTAAATCAAATTAGATTGGTCTGGTGGTTAAGGCATGGGCTAGAAAGCAAAGGATCACGAGTTCAAGGCCCATCTTTGTTATGAAAGTCACTTAGGTGACTTTGGGCATCTCATTTCAACCCACCTCACAGGTTGTTTTTTTATTATTTTAATTCCATTTATATCCCGCCCTTCTCCGAAGACTCAGGGCGGCTTACAATCTAAAGCACAATGTGCTTAGCAATAGCCTTCATTCTATGTATATGCCTGCTTATTAGGGCTTTCACACACACCCCAAGCGGCATTATTACAAAGTCAGCTTATTGCCCCCAACAATCTGGGTCCTCATTTTACCTACCTCGGAAGGATGGAAGGCTGAGTCAACCTTGAGCCTGGTGGGATGCGAACCTGCACTAATTGCAGGCAGCTGGTGTTACTTAAGGAGGCATTAGCCCACTGCTCCACCAAGGCTCTTTTTGTTGTTGTTGTTGTGGGGAAAATAGGAAGAGGAAGGTTTGTTGAATATGTTTGCTGCCTTTTGTTATTTGTAGAAATAATAAAGGCGGGATACAAATAAATAAAATAAAATAAACTCTGTCAGTTAACGTCAAAACCATGCAGAGTTGCCTGTGCATACATCCCCACACAAATACTGAAACAGGGAACTTGGTCTTTCAACTATTATTGGAAAACTCATGAGTTTTATTTTCCTAGACAATTTTATCAACATCAGATAGTTTTTTAGAATGGGTAATTATATTGTCATCCCTCAATAAGAATGAACAGTAGTCATGAAATAATCAAATTTTAGACAATTGTCTGTCACTTGAGACCATCTCCAGATCACAAGGGACAGCACACGTTGGGGACAGTTCTAATTAGAGGATGAACGGCATTACAATAAAATCCTCTTTAATTTACTTACTTGTATTTCTCTGTATGTTCTTGGCACCTTCTTATGTCTCTTTGAAGCTGGTTGATTTCAGAAATTATCTGTTGTTTTTGACCTCTGAGATCTGACTGATCTCTGCAAAAATGCAACATGCGAATAAAATAGTGTTGAAAACTGATATATTTTATAGGTTGCAAATATGGGGTATTTTGGTGATAAATATTACCTTTGAAGATTATCTTCTTGGGATTTGTAATTTTCAAGTTCTAAAATTGAAGACAAATAGATTTAAAATCTGGCAACAGAATACAAATATAGCTAATTATTCTAATTAAACACATCCAGTTCTATTTTTCCATCCAAGTTACTGGTACTTCCACAGTGCTGTAATTTTCATTCCACTCTCCAATTCTTCAAAAGCAGATGATGCTAATATGCAATTGTGTTCATGGCTGCCAATTTTGCACAATACTAAGAATATCTTAAGCAGCTTCAGGACCTCGAAAGAAAAAGGTTAATTCACTTTCCCCACTCCAAGGGAACTAACTTAAGTAAAATGACTTGCCTATCCTTACTTCATATTGTATGAGTTTATCTGGTCCTCTGCAAAAACATATTCTGAATGGTTATTAAAGGGTGGGTGGGGAGGAGGAAATATGCAAATCCCGAAAGATGAAGACAACTGAACTTTAGAAGACAGCGTGAAATGACAGTTCGTGTAAACAGGAAATAGACCATCCACAAACTCAACAGAGCTGCAACATTTCAAAGGAAATATTAATTTTGCTATATTTAAATACAATGCAGCAAAGTCAGAAATAAATTAGTTCAACTGATCAAGGCAACCAACATCTAATGAAGATTAATTCCAAATCTTTTATCTCATTTAACTAAAAAAGCCTACGTACCACTCTCAATATGTTTCAGTTTGGTCTCATGTCCCTCCGTGGCATAATTAGCACCCAACTCAGAATCATCCAGAGTAGCGGTTTCTAAAAGTCAGGTAATATTTAACAAAGTCATGTATCCAAAACTGTAACATATATATATCAAACAATTTAGCAGAAAATGCATTTTAAATGAGTAAGCTTCTAATTTTAAAGTTTATATCCCAGAAATTTAGTAGTTTAATGCTAAAATGGTTCTTGTAAGTATAAATTATAGATACAGCTTTTATTTTTACTATATTGTGGCTACAGTTTGATACAATTCCAATTTAAAAAAAAGCAAAACTTCCAAATAGTGATCATATTGCATTGGTTTCGGGAGGACTGATGAACACTTACGTCACTGCAACACAGAAACTAGGTTTAGTAAGCAACGGTTGCTATCACTTTTTAATGTGTGTGTGTGGCCTCAAAGTGTATTCCAAAGACTGGGAGAAAGCCTGGGTTAGCACATTTTTAAAACTTGGGAAAAACCTGAATGAGACTAAGAACTTTCATCCAATTTCTCTCCTTTGCCATCTCTTTAAATTTTGGGGGAAGAGTTCTGTTAAGCAGAATGTTTCCTATTATCAAACCAGCGTTTATTTCCCAACAAGCTGGTTTCTGGCCAGGGAAGTCCTGCACAGATCAGATGCTTAAACTTGTCCAGCATACAGAGGATGACTTTCAATCAAGTTTTAATGACAGTAGCTGCTTTCGTGGATTTATCTGAGGCTTATGACACAATCACAGGAAACTTCTCCTGAAATTATACATCACATGTGAACTTGCTTTGACTAAATGCACTGAGGCTGCCACAAAGAAGAGGGAGCCAAGCTATTCTCCAAAGCACCTGAAAGCAGGACAAGAAGCAATGGATGGAAACTAGTCAAGGAGAGAAGCAACCTAGAACTAAGGAGAAACTTCCTGACAGTTAGAACAACTAACCAGTGGAACAACCTGCCTCCAGAAGTGGTGAATGCTCCAACACTGGAAGTTTTTAAGAAGAGACTGGCCAGCCATTTGTCTGAAATGGTATAGGGCAGGGGTGTCAAACTCAATTTCATTGAGGGCCGCATCAGCATTGCGTTTGCCCTCAGGGGGCCAGGTGTGAATGGCCAGGGTGGGCGTGGCCTACTAGGTGGGCGTGGCTAGAGTGCGTATGGCCTACTGGGTGGGCATGGCCAGCTCTACATCGTTCGCATCAAGGGTGCCTATGGGGGCCTGGGCAGGAGTGGGACAGATCTGAGGGTCTCTGGCAGAAGGAGGGTCTCTGGGCCAGGGCCAAGGCAGTGGGGGCCATTCCCTCACTGTTTCCAGGATGGCTTCGCGGGCCACATGAAACCACTTCGCAGGCCGCATCCGGCCCCCGGGCCTTGTGTTTGACATGTCTGGTATAGGGTTTCCTGCCTTAGCAGGGGGTTGGACTAGATGACCTCCAAGGTCCCTTCCAACTTATTATTATTAATACTTGAAAACCAATGATTTTTTGTTGACTTCCAGGGAAAAAAGGAGTCGGTGGAGAGACTGGTGACATGATATCACACAGGGGAGTATTCTTGCCCCTCTGTTGTTTAATATATAAACAAATGATCAGTCTCTTGGCCCTGATACATCCTCTTTCATCTTACGCTGATGATTTGGCACTTATCACTTAGAGGAGGTGAAAGAGAAGCACACTCTGGTTCTTAAGCAAATGTTGGAATATTATAATGTGAATGGACTAAAACTTAATCCATCAAAAACTAATCCATTAAAAACAAGCCGGACAGATGTAGGCTTAATATTATTTGGGACGGAGCGAGTCCGGTACATTGTGAGACGCTATGTTATCTTGGTGTTATACTAGATCAAACACTAACCTTTAAAAGACATTGTTGAAATTTAAAGCAAAAGATCGCCACTCTCAATAATCTCCTTAGAAAGTTGGCTGGAACCACTTGGGGTGCCCATTCTACTATTCTGCAAATGGCTGCCCTTGCATTATGTGGTTCAGCAAGACAATATGCTTGCCCTGTCTGAGGCTACTCTGTGCACGCTATACAACTAGATAGGGCGCCTAGCACTATGTATTGCATCATTACTGGATGTTGGAGGGAACAGCCCCACCAGGTATCAGAAGGAGTGTGGCACAAGACCTGGAATATGGAAAGGTGTTATGTGATCTGGCACACCCGTTATTTGGTCAAATAACCCCTACAAAAAGATTGAAATCAAGGAGATTTTTAGACTGCATCGAGGAAATTGTTACTACACCTCAAACAGAAAGATTTAAAAAATGGAAATCTCAAGTAAAACATCTTCATAAATGGATAGAACCGCTTGAGGAGGTGCCTGAAGGTGCGGTGGAGGAGTGGACAGACTGGAGATGTTTAAACAGACTGCACTTGTCTGGCTAAAACTAAAGATCACATAGGAAAATGTGAGTTTCCTCCATGAAGATGAGGATGTTCACTGCGAATGTGGCACTATTCAGACCAGTATCCATCCTTTACAGTGCCCTCTGGGATCAACTTGCACACAGAGTGACTTGCTGGTCAGAAATATTTCTGCCATTAACATGGCCTGGTACTGGGCTAGAACTATATAAATCCATATATCATTAAAGTTTTTAAATATTAAATTAATAATTTCCCCTTTTCTAGTTCCTGCATTTCAGACACAAGACAAGAAATTAATTTCACAAGAAGTTCCATTCATAAATAAGGTAGTTCACCTATCATTAATAATATTCAGAAAGGCCAAAGGTGATATAATCAAAATGTTCATTTTGCAGATCAGCATCTAGCTGCATATATCCTTTTATTGAATTTCTTTATCTTTTAAAAATGATATCAGTTTGACAAATTATTAAAAAAACTACATTGTAGTGTCTGTCAATCTACCTACCTATCATATCAGCATCATGAGAACACTGAAAGTTAACCAGCATACTCCAACTCAGATTAAATAAACTGAGGTTATGATTTTTCAATTTTCTCATTAGATAATTTGTTTAAACTAAGTGCTGCACCTGTGGATAATCTCTGTAGCATATCAACAATAAAGTGATCAGAAATTCAGAAACAGTATTTTTGTCATACTTAAGTTCCAGACTAATTGTAAGTATCCAATACAAACTTGGGATGAGATTAAAACATCAAATTTATAAGGAATGAAAGTCCTTCAAAATCTATTGTTATTCTTCTCTCCACTTGTTTGTTCACTCTGCTTGGGGTAGAAATGAACAGTGTCTAAATTGTTCAGTTCTGAACCAGCCAAATATAATTTTATAGAGTCATAACTCTTTTGTCTTCTCTAGCTGATAAAGAAAATATAAACAAGGCTAGGGCATAAACCTTATGGAAACCATAGGTTGCCAAATTCTTGTAATTTTTATTGTAATAGAAGTTTGCCTATAAATTTAGGAAAGCAAGCAACTTATACTAACTCAAGAAAACTGAACTGTCTAAAAAATTTTAAAGTTGTACCTTTCTCCAGAGCAAAAAGACAGCTATCCATTTCTTTCAGAAGTTCATCCATTTTAGCTAATCTTGATTGTAGTTTTTCACATTGCACCTTATATGATAAAGAATATTTAGAGCATACTTTTTATTTGTAATGTAATACTTATATTATAGTAAATCTAAAGTTAATATTGACTTTGTTGTTAATTGCGAAGTCGTGTCCGACCCATTGTGACCCCATGGGCAACGTTCCTCCAGGCTGCCATCTAATAAAGTTTGGTTGCTAATGTCAAAATAAAAAAAATGTAATCATATTCAAATATTACATAAAGTATTGGGTGACGTAGCAACCAAAGGACAGATCTGACAAACATACTGTATTTAATGGCTGCATAATCAGGCTCTTCAGTCTATTCATCATATGCCAAATGAAAATGGTAATGTCCATCATGGAATATGCTTCTTACTGACGTATTAAAAATTAAGAAAACAAAGGATTTGCTACACTTTTTGTTATATTATTTATAGGAGATTAAAATGGGTTTTGTACTATTATGGGGAGAGAAAAGGTAACAATGAACAATGCTAGTAACCATGTTAGTAATCGTAGTAGGCCATCCACATTATATCTTTGTAAGTTTGAATTTAGATGGAAATTGTATCCTGCAATCCAGCTACATGAATTGTGAATTCCTATTTTATCGTTTGTTAAAACTCTTTTAAAAGATATTTAAAAAGTAGTAAAGAAGGGACTTTTTATCATTTATGGTGGACGTGTGATAAGGCAAAGAAATATTGGAGTAGGATTAATGGAGAAAATTCTTAAAGTGAACATAAAGATTAAACCAGAAACTTTCCTTTTGCATCTAATGGAAAGAGAACGGGGGGGGGGGGGGAATTGCAACTCTGATTTTATATATGGCAACGGCAGCAAGATTGCTCTATTCACAAAAGTGGAAGGATGCCTCAATTCCCACCATGGACAAATGGTTACAAAAGCTGATGGAATTAGCAGAGATGGCCAAATTGATTGTGCCGATAAAAGAAAAGAACATAAGTACTGTTGTTTCTACTTGGAAACCACTTCTGGACTTTGTGCTTGAAGTGGAAAAAAACGATATCATGATTTTGGGTTTTAGACTGATTTGCCGGTACAGCAATGGCTAGTGCATACTACTATAGAAATATAAAAAGTTGAGATTTGATTTTAATGTCTAATTTTACTGCAACAGAGAGAGTCGGAAGTCAATGCCGTGTGTTTCTTCCCCTCCCTTTCTTCACACCTTGTTTTCCCTTTTTCTACTGTTGTCCCCTACTATTGGCTTTTGTATTTTCACATTTCATGTTATAAATGAATACAACTAAAAAAAAAGAGTAGTAATTCCAATGAGAGAATATTGAGCTATATGACTTATTATTTGCAAGTTCAGAATTTACTCAAGTTACATTTTATTTGGGACAAGGTAATTTGAATTCAAATCCCTGTTCAGATATAAATTTCATTTTGGAACAGTCAGCAGCTCGGATTATACAGAATGTTAGGCCACAATGTACTTGGCTTGTTTTTCTAGGAACAAGCTACTACATTTCAGACGACCTTATAAAATTGCATCGTAAAGGGAAAAAAAGACAGCTAATAAGGAGGGCAGGTCACAAAAATAGTAATTCTTAATTAATTAAAATTGTCAACAGTTCCATCTCATTGGTTACCATAAATAATTTACCTTTGCATGCTGCACCAAGTTCACATATAATTTTGCTTTTCCTTTGTGAGCAAGAACTTTACTTTTCTTGGTGAAACAGGATTTCATTTTGTTCAGCTCCGCACCAAAACCTCTCAGCTGCAATGAAATTAATTTTTTCGTGAGTTTAGCTCAGGGGTAGGCAACCTTGGCTCTTTTATGACTCGTGGACTTCAACTTCCAGAATTCCTGAGCCAATGGCTGACTCAGGAATTCTGGGAGTTGAAATCCACGAGTCATAAAAGAGCCAAGGTTGCCTACCCCTGGTTTAGCTGATAATTCACTAGCAGCATGCTACAGTCACAATGGATTGAATTCAAATTTTGGCCACACCAAACAACTATCAGAAACAATTTTTCTTATCCATCTCTTTCCAAAACACTTCCTTTGAATTTACAAAAGTAGCATTCAATGAACTGGTAGAATCTGCTGAATTAACTTTATCACGTAGACGGAAAGAAGAGGTCCATCACAAGCCTCTGTTCAATTTCTAAGGATACCTCCACCCTCACTTCAACATCTCTATCCTATTGAACAAATTTCCTTTGTTTTGTTTTTCTGGAAGATTTTGTGAAATTGGTAAAAAACATCTGCTTCCGCAAGGCCTACTAAGAAGCATCCAAATTTACATCTGTTGAGCAATGAAAGTACAGGTAGTCTTTGACTTACAACAGTTCACTTAGTGACCTTCAAAGTTACAGTGGCACTCAAAAAAGTAACTTAGGATCATTTTTCAGATTTACAACCATTGCAGCATCCCTTTAGTCATGCGATCAGAATTCAGAAAGTTGACAACTGGTTCATGTTTATGACAGCTGCAGTCTCCTGGGGTCATGTGATCCCCTTTTGCAACCTTCTGACAAATAAAGCCAATGGGGAAGTCAGATTCACTTAACAACTGCGGGCCTAACTTAAAAACTACAAGGATTCACTTAACAACCGTAGCAAGAAAAGTCGTAAAATGGGGCAAAACTCACTTAAGAAATGTTTCATTTAGCAACATAAATTTTGGGCTCAACTGTGGTCATAAATCCAGGAATACCTGTAAAATGTCTAATACCTTTGAAAAAAGGGATTCATTTTTGTATTTACAGAGCGTTGTAATACCATTCCTCCTGAAAAGAGGTTTGAGAATAGTTTCTTTCAAAGGCTTTCGGTAATTAATAAGTATACAGGTTTAATTTAATCTTATTGCTACTTCATGCCATAACACTTTTGTTGTATTTAAACATATCACAAATATACAAAATCAGGTCTTACATGCTACAGTTCCAGATTAATTGCAAGGATAAATGCACCTTTCCCCAGTTAAGTAGGTTACTTTGTAGTGTTTATTATATTGATTCGGGCACTACATTCACATTACTCTTCACCTGGCTCTTTCTCAGATGTTCCCCTTCTACTATCAAAGATCCCATGTTATTAATTTTACTTATTCATCTATTTTAATTATTTAAAATGTATACTCCCAAAGAGAGTTAAGAGCCTCATCTTTTTAATGCTCTAACAAGCTTACTGAAAATAAAATGTCTTGACGCATTTTAACTTTTTATTTAAAGTTATTCAATCTAAAAGAATAGTCCATTATCTACTAAGAGTGAGCATAGAGTAACTATCTGTACATTATATTTTTCTTATACTTTCTACCTATATACTTTTTCATTTATGTAAAATGTTTTTTTAAGTGTGCATATATAAGCAATTACCATATAAAGTGCCATGGAAAAACAGCCAAATATTCATAAATTAAAATAACTTGACATTTCTCAGTAGTTACAATTAAGCAGAATAAGTCAGTTGTCAATACCTCTTCGTTGGAACAAGTTTTCATTACTTCCCAAAAACTTTTATTCATATTCATCAGAGGTTTATCTTGGTCAGCTGCATGAAGTTTTAATCTGAAAAAACAAACAAAAACAAACAACTAATGTCTGTACTAGCCTGATGATAGAAAGCAGAAATACTTTGGCTGGGATCCAGTAAAACAAAGGGTGGCTGTACCAGCTTTTCCTGTGACGGTGTTCACCTTTGGGAATATCTATTAAATAATAGCCTATTTAAAAGGGACGCGGTGGCTCAGTGGGTTAGGATGCTGAGCTTGTCGATCAGAAGGTCGGCAGTTTGGCGGGTCGAATCCCGAGTGCCGCGTAACAGAGCACCTGTTACTCGTCCCAGCTTCTGCCAACCTAGCAGTTCGAAAGCACGTAAAAATGCAAGTAGAAAAATAGGGACCACTACGGTGAGAAGGTAACAACGTTCCGTGCGCCTCTGGCGTCTAGTCATGCCAGCCACATGACCACGGAGACGTCCTCAGGCAAGCGCTGGCTCTTCAGCTTTGAAACGGAGATGAGCACCGGCCCCTAGAGTCAGAAACGACTAGCACGCATGTGCGGGGGAACCTTTACCTTTACTAATAGCCTATTTAATCTATAGTTTATTTGGATCTCTCAACTTTGTGTCACACAGATCTGCTGGCTTGCACTCATAATGTTTAATGATAATTACCTCTATTTTCACTCACTTCTGCTTTGCCTACATGTCTAAATGCAAAAAAACTGTAGAACTATTCACAGAACAGAACCGGGATGAATATTAATAAACACATTACTCTTGTAGTCAGCTCTAATCTTGAGGATTTCTATAAATCCCTCTTTACTGGATGTCTTCTATACAGCAGGGTTTTAGGGGGCAGCATGTTTGTGATTATGGAATACGGCTTTTTTTATTAAAAAACCCAAGTATGTCTGATATCTGCATTACAATTGTTTGATTTTTCTCAGGGATTTTGTCTAATGCCATAGTGCAGTCATCCCCAACCTTTTGGGCACCAGAGAGAGGTTGTTCTGTGGACCGGAGGGGGCATGGTTTGCATGCTGCCTGCATCCCACAGATGGGGCTTCACTTGTTTGCAAGTGGGACTCTTGCCAGTGTGTTACACAGTGATCAATCTGTAAGTGGTAAGTAATTTACAGTTCATATCTGCTCCCCTTCTACCCTCGTTTTAGTGACCTTATCAGAACTTTTCTCTAGTCACAGCTATGGGATAAAAAAAAGCTGAATATACAGGTGAGTCCTCAACTAAACCATTTGTTTAGTGACCATTCAAAGTTATAATGGCATTGAAGAAAGTGACTTAGGACCACTTTTCACACTTAGACCATTGCAGCATCTCCGTGGTCACATGATCCAAATTCAGATGCTGGGCAACTGGCATGTATTTATGACTGTTGCAGTGTCCTAGGATCATGTAATCACCTTTTGGACCTTCCGACAAGCAAAGTCAATGGGGAAGCCAGATTCCCTTAACAACTGTCTTACTAGCTTAACAACTGGAGTGATTTGCTTAACAGCTGTGGCAAGAAAGACTGTAAAATGGAGCAAAACTCACTTCTTGTTTAGCAACAGAAATTTTGGGCTCAATTGGGGTTGTTAGTTGAGAGCTACTTATAAAGAAATTGTCTAAGTTATGCAGAAAACCCCAGAATCTTCATAACAGAGATGTTATTCTATGCACAAAATATTCCATGCACAGAAAAATATGGTCTGTGTGGTCCAAGTCCAAATTGAAACATGTGTTTTGGACACTTTGGTCTATATACAGACTGAAAACAAGAGTTGTTTTGTTCTGGATTTGGACTGAAATACATTTTTTTCAGAAAAGAAAGCCAAAATCAAAATGTTTTCTTGGTGATATGTGTGGACAACAGTGGCAGCAGCTGAAGAACGGCAGGAGCCAGTTCTTACTTCTTAAATACCTGAATTAAGAAACAGGTTAGTATACAGCTAGTCCTTGAATTACGACCATTTATTTAATGAGGGTTTGAAGTTACAACGGCTTTGGGAAAAGTGACTTACGATCTATCCTCAAAGTTACGATCATCGCACCAGCCCTGTGGTCACATGACCACAATTTAGGTGCTGGGCAACTGGGTCACATTTATGATGGTTGCAGCATCTTGCGGTCACATGATCACAATCTGCCACCTTCCCAATCAGCTTCTGAAAAAAGCAAAGTCAGTTGGGGAAGCTGAATTCGCTTTAGGACCACGTTGATTTATTTAATGACCCACACGATTTGCTAAATGGCTACGATAAAGATGGTTGTGATATTGGGTTTGGTCATGTGATGACTCATTGAATGACCGCATTGTTTAGGGACTGAAATTCTGTTCCCAGTTGTGATTGTAAGTCAAGGACTACCTGTGCCTGTTTAATATCCTGGCTATAAAGCGATGCCTGAAAAAAAACAACGCAGAAGTAGTAGAGAAAACAAAGTTGCTGGAAAGATCAGTGTTCAGGCAGGTGAGTGGGACAAGCTGCGCTGGCACACTGGCAATGCCTGAGCTGAGGCAGGAAAAGAAAAGCACTGTGAGGGACGTGCGCCAGCCTGGCAGTACACATCCCATCAAATCAGCCAGGATCCCTTCGGATAGTGTAAACTACAAAAATCAAAACATTCCAAGGCTTCAGATGGTCAATCCAAAATGAATAGAAGTAGAACTTTATTTGTGTCCAGAAGTTTCCATTTTATGCACAGCTTTACTTTGTAAAAGGGACGCGGTGGCTCAGTGGGTTAAGACGCTGAGCTTGTTGATCAGAAGGTCAGCAGTTTGGCGGGTCGAATCCCGAGTGCCGTGTAGCAGAGTGAGCGCCTGCTACTCGTCCCAGCTTCTGCCAACCTAGCAGTTCGAAAGCATGTAAAAATGCAAGTAGAAAAATAGGGACCACCACGGTGGGAAGGTAACAGCGTTCCGTGCGCCTTTGGCATCCAGTCATGCCGGCCACATGACCACGGAGACGTCCTCGGACAAGCGCTGGCTCTTCGGCTTTGAAACGGAGATGAGCACCGGCCCCTAGAGTCGGAAACGACTAGCACGCATGTGCGGGGGAACCTTTACCTTTACCTTTACCTTACTTTGTAATCTTTTTAAGAAGATTTTGTTAAGAATTTCTGAAAGAATTACAACGCACACATTAAAGTGATCAACTGATGTCAGTAATGTCGCAACTCACATCAACTTTCAAGTAAATGTTAATGCAAATAAGGTCTGGAAAAAAAATTGAAAGTATCTTACTCTTCTATTATCTTGTGAAGAGTTTGACAATCTTCCTTATAAACCTGTAATTTGGGACGATAGACGTAGTGGCTGAGAATCTCATCTGCTGGAACAGATGATGTGTTGACCGTGTGCTATAGAGAGGGAAAAAAAACATGTATTCCTTAAAGAAGGAATCTAATTAGAATTAGAATTTTTCTGTTTAGAATTGAGAAAACAAATATGCACAAAATTGAACTGGAAGCAATACTAATTGCTTCTTTCTTAATACAGCAATTCCAAAGAGGCCAAATTTGCATGAAACTAAATTAAACTTTGGCTGAACTGAATGTTAAAAAAGATGTTTATAACGGCTGAATGAGACCTATAAAGTCCAACATGGATACTGATGAATCTTAGATATCTCTAATATAAAGCATTAGGCTTGTTTCAATATTAAAACCAAACACTCATATCACAATATTGTGGCTAGGACCTTTTACACATACACACCTTGAGCGGAAGTTGACTTTGGCGAGGCCTCTGTATTAAAACATGGACTTGGAGAAGTGTGAAAAATTCACGAACTGTGATGGTACCTTCCAGCAATTTCTAAAATGGAAACGTTTAAGCATAAGCGTTGGTTGGGAGTCACAAGAATTTTATTATATTTTTAATATACCCATTAAGCTATAATCAAAATTTAAGAATAAAAATAAATTTAGTATATTAAAGCATTATCTAAGATAAAGGATCAACAGACCCAATTTCAGCAAAACAGCAAAATCTAGTTAATAAAACATTATAAAAAATCGGCTAGATTACAAGAACATTCATTATATATCATTATATGTTTTGAAAGAAAAAGGTATAATTTAATATATACCTCTTGCAAATTTTGTTCACAAATACTGTCCATGAGAAGCTGAGCCTCCAGCTCACTGTTCTTTTGAACTGGAAGAAAAAAAGTAGGTGAGAGAAGTGAGAAAAATATCCCACATAAAATTATATCACTAACAATTAACATTAATTTACAGCCTAAATGATTTTTATTTTTACTTTATTTGGCATAAAGTTTTGGGTTTTTTCCTTATTTAATATTCTGATAATCTTTGAGATGAATGAGAAGAAACACCTTATTTCTAGGACATGACATAAATAATATAGTGAGGGTGAAGAAATAATTCTACAGAAGTATTTAAATTTTAAGTAATCTAGCTTCTCACCCTGGGTTTCTAAAAAATACAACTGCCAATGTACGGCAGCGATGGTAAACATTTTTTTTATCACCAGTCTGCATTCTTTTTTGTATCCTGCGTAGAGGCCACAGTGGGCATGCTCAGTGAATGAATGAATTATTGTCAAAAGTACAACCATGTATACATTGAGATTGGCTGAGCCTCCCTTCGTCGTCCCCCCCCAACTCACAGTGACAAAAAACCCTCCATCTTGTTACACCATGTGAGCTAACTGCACAACACACCGGCCTCGCAAGTCAGTCATACATAAAATTATAAAATTATTTCCCGTTCAAGAGCCTAACAGCCCATGGATAAAAACTGTTCTTCAGCCTGTTGGTACGGCTGGCTATTGATGTCATGACATCCTCAGAACAGGCAGAACCAACCAACCAACCTTCCCGGTTTTAAGAATAAAATTAACCCTTAAGCCTTTTCAGTTCTCTTCTCAAATTCTTCAAAACTTGGTCTGAATAATTCAGTCCCACCCATTTAAGAAAACACAATAATCAGTTTGCCCACCCAGATTGATATTTTATTATCAAAAATATGATATACAGTAGATTAATAGAAAAGCTATAGAGAGAATGTGGTTTGGGTTCAAGGGCAAGGCAACTTTTAAAAAGTTAATAATGCATTCTCTTCCTCCACTTTCTGACTGTCTGTGTCCATCCTCACTATTGGTATCTCCAATAATATGTATATGTCTTTTAACATATACTGCCCTGTTCACCGCCCTGAGTCCTTCGGGAGAAGGGCGGTATACAAATAAAATTAAATAATAATAATAATAATAATAATAATAATAATAATAATAATAATAATAATAATAATAATAATAATAATAATAATAATAATAATATCCCTTGAAAAATGATGTGCCACAAACACTTCCCTTGTTCCCTTGCTAGGCTTCAATTAAAAAAAAAGTTTATTACCTGCAGTGCTTATTTGGAACTGTATCTATTTGGGGGGGGCGGTTTGGAGTATCTTATATGGCAATCAATGTTCTGAAACTGGCATGACAAGTACAGCAGTAATTTTATGAAGGAGCAGGATCACTGTAGGTACTTTGCAGCAAAATTCCACATATAGAGGAATTGTCTATCTAGTAGATAAGCTGCCTCTGAAATAAGCTTGAATACCTTCTGCCAACTGAAGGAGAAACTTCCATGGCATATACAATACTGCAAAGTGCCTCTACAGTATTTCAGTCTGTTATCCAAGTCATTAGTTTGGCTAGAAAGAAATCTTACCATTGCAATCTGTATCAGCCTTAAATGAATCAAAAAGGTTGTTCTTGCTGCTTTGTTTCTTTTCCAGTTTTGTGGCCACCACGTCTGAAATATACTTATTTTCATCTGTTTCTGTGTTGTTATGAGGCACCACTGTGCTATGAAGGGTCTAGAATTAAAATAGTCATTATTCATAAAATATCGCAATATTACAAATACTTTACAGGTTTGAATTTTTTGCTATATATCATCATATAAAGCAAATACACTTGCCATGGAAATACATTATGTATACAGTTGTTTGAAATACAGGGATTAGTTAGGTTTCCTAGGTTATTTTTCTCAGTAGAAGAAAATAAACTGCCTTTCGTTACATTATAATGGAGTTTTAAAATATACTGCAGGTCAATTGAAGTGATATACTGGTAGTCCTCGAGTTAAAACCATAATGGAGCCTGCCTATTACAGTTGTGGGTTGGGTTACATGTTAGCTCAAGTAATGATCAGCCGTCCCTGCTCTTCCCAGTGCAATCATTAAACGAATGTGTGGGTCGCTAAGTGGAGCATAGGGTGCTTCAGAGGTGGAGGAGATGCTGGGAGGCCTAGTGCCTTGGGCCTTCGCCACCCTCTGAGATACCCAATGCTCTACCTCTTAGGCAATGGTGGGATTCAAATACCTGAACAACCGATTCTCTGCGTGGATGCCGCTTCCGGAAGTCTGTTCTGGGCCTGGGCCTCCGAGGCTCAGAACGGACTTCCGGAAGTGGCGTCCACGCACTTTCAGCAGTCCGTTCTGGGCCTTGCGAAAAAGGGCTAGGGCTTCAGCCGATTCGCCAAAGTCAACAAAAAAAAATAGCCCTTAGGGTTTCACATGCTCCTCCCTCACCTCGGTTGCTGATCGTTATCTTTTAACACAGACCACCTTCTGGAAGCTCAGTTGCAATGGGAATGAAAGCAAGCTGCTCTCCTACACCACAGGGCTGCGGCCTGGAAACAAGTGCCATTTTCAGAGTAATCGTAATGACTTATGGACCCTTCAAAGTGCTGGTTGCTTCCAGAAGAGGAGGAGGAGGAATGTGGCCTAGGAGCTAGCAAGAAACGATAGGGAAGGAAAACATTTAGCTCTCCTGCCTTTCCCGATTCTACTGCTGCCCATTTTTCTGTAGAGGTGCCTCTGCCTTTCAGGGGCAAACCAAGGACCAGTTCCTTAGCTTTTCAGAGCTTTCTTCTCTGATTGGCTGGCCACCGGTAGATACAAACTCTTGCTACATTTTGGGAAAGCTGCAAAGGCAGCAGCTTCTGGGCAAGCTTCTCAAAAATCTTTCCCTTGCTTTAACCGCATCTCTCCCCAAGAAAGCCCCATATTTTTTTTCCAATAAACAAACAAACAAACAAAAAAGGCTGGGACAGATCTTTTGTTGATCTTTCTCTCCCCTCCCTCCTCCCCAAATTAGGTGCCAAAACTAAACTCTCTGCCTCTGCCCTTTAATCTCTGTCCCTTTTAAAAACCTCATTTGCTAAATTACTGCATGTCTGGAAAGAGGGTTTAAAAAAATCCGACTCCAGGAAAGCAAGCAAGCAAAAAAAAACAACAAAAAACTTTCTGCAGCCTTCAGGATCTGAAGAAAAAAGCTGGAAAGCAAAAGTGGCTGAAGCGGAAACTTGTAGCAAACGGCCACGGCAGAAGCGGGATCCTAAAGAGGGGTTAGATAGGCAGCAAAATCCTTGGAAAGATTTTCTTTGCTTGCCTCATGATGACAGATGATCTCACCTGCAGGTTTCCTGTAAGATGTCAAACAGGAGTGGAGACTACGTGGCCCTGCCTGGAATCAGCCATATAGGAAGAGAACCGGCACAATACAGCGCCACCCACTCCTAACCGTATAGTCTTTCCTACCTATAAAACCTACGCTTGAGTGCTCAGATGTTGCTTACTTTAGAAAACGCTTTATTTAAATAGCTTTATTAAAAAGCTACTTCATAAAAATTTAACTCAGCTATGACTTAATACAAACATGTCAAAATGAAGAGTACTCAGCCAAAAATATGATCACTCCTTACAATCCTAGCAGTCAAGGTAGCAATGTTTATTAGTTATAGTTAGCATAACAGAAAACTAGTGAAAGAAAAAAGGGAAAAAAAACACCCCACTTCTGATTAGCCTTGAAAGCTACTTTTAATCATCTAAATTTCTCCACAATAAAAAAAAATCATTTTCTTCTAACATACAGATAGCCTTTATGTATGGGTAAGAAGTTAAAGCGAAGTTTAATGGTTCTGTATCTTTAAAATTATACGTCTTTTTAAATGTTATATAACCTATTCATTATCACCATTTTTGTTAGAGCATTTTTATCCTCAAGGTACAGGTGCCAGCATTACAACTGAAATAATGTTTTCCGGTATTACCTAGCTAATTTGTAGCTACTACTGATTTTCTTTAAAATAAAATCCTATTGCTGGGTAACTATTTTTCAATCCACAGACTTGCAATAACCCACCAAAATAGCAAACTTTTACCAACCTCCTTTTGTTCGGCAATATCATGCCAGTCCATATCTTTCTTGAACTTTTTTTCTTCTTGAATGTCCTCATTTTCTTGATTTCTAGCTCTCTTTAAGTTTTGATTAGTTTCAAACATTTCATTATTAACCATTATTTTTTCATTTATCTCATCTGGACATTTTTCTGGCACTTCATGACATAAAGATTCATTAGAATCCATTTCCTCTGCGTAGGAAGGAAGCAGTTCTTCATCTATGTAAAATTTCTGGGTTATTTTTTCTTTGGAACTCTTTGTAAGTAAAGGGACTTCGGAATCTTGAATTTCTGAGGTTTTATCCAGTTTGGCAGCAGTAGCTTCTATGTTGGAAAGTGCAGATTTTCTTTTATTGGGTAATTTAGGTGGGAAGATAGCCAAGGGTATTATTCTTGTTTTACTGTTATCTGTATTTAAAGGTACATTAAGAGGAATACCCACAGTAGAACTTATATTTATCCCTGCTTTAGAAGCTACTTCATTGGATTCAGTTCTTCCGTCTTCTTTCAACTTCAAGGAGCAATCTGGCTTCATTATCAGCTTGGGCAATTCTTCACTAAAATTGGACACAGCATCACAAGAGAACAGAACAAGTTCTGGTTTCTTCTCAGCATCTTGTAACTTTGGACAATTGCTGATAACGCCAGATCCTTTATTTAAAATGACTGGGTCTTCCACTGGAAGCATATTTATGAGACTGGATTTCAAGTCGTTATGTTGATCTTTTGAAAAGCTTCCCCATTCAGGTTTCTTTCTGATTTTGTCATCGTATGGAAGAACATCCAATGCTTTTAGAGTAGCATCATCTAATTGTCTTGACTGAGATAATGTTTTAAGGTCATCTTTTTCCATTTTGTTTTTCTCCGACAGGTTTTTCTCTCTGTTTAAATCAAGGACAATTTCATCAGATAGGATTGGCACTAGAGAGGACTTTTGGATAGGAAATATAGGTTTGTTCTTTTCATTTGAATCTATATTTGATACAGTTTCCTCCATATGATTATTAATTTCAGTTGTGCAAGACTCTAGTTGTCTCTCTTTCGTATTCAAAACGTTTTGCTGTACTTGGACAATGGACTTTTCAGATGTAGTTTTGTCAATATTTAATTTATTTTCACAATCAGCCATTGAAGCGGAGAATTCCGCATTAGATATAGCAAGGGAATGTAACTGACATTCATTTCTATCACTCCTAAACATCCTTTCAATTCCTGTTGTATAGTTGCTAGTTATCTCCATGTTCCCATCATCTGAAAAGGCAACTGTTTTCTCTTTTGGCATTCTGGAGGTGCTTGGTATCTGTTTTTCAACAGATAGCACATAGCAGTTTTGTTCCTTGTTGCCAACTGTGTTTTTTTTTATAAATTCCAGATCATTTGTCTTTTCCTTGTGATTCTGTTCCATATTTTTTTCTAGCATCTCTTTCTTAAATTTCTGCAGATTCCCACAACTTATAGTATCAGAGTGCAAGCTAGTAGCTTCTGTGCCATCCTGATAAGATGTGGTTGCATTAGTCTCACTGAAAGGAAAAAGTTGCTTAGTTCGGCTAGACACCTGGCAATATTCAGTTGTTTTGTTATCACATAGTACTGTGTGCATATTAGTACTTACTGGTTCATTGGCTGTTTGATTTGAAGAGGACTCCCATTCAGCATTCTTTTCTGGTTCAGTCTTATTCTTATGAAAATTTTCTTCAGGATTTTTAGCAAATGTAGGAAATCCTGCAGTACTCATATTATCCTGAGCAGATATTTGCAGTGTCTTTTTGTTATGGAAGACATCATCATGGTTAACTAACACCGTGTGGCATTTTGTAATCTCCATTTCATTATGTTGTTGTGCAAAAACACTAGTATTAACTGGGTTTACTAAGGTGGACTCACAGTTTAGATTTTTTTTCTGTGGCAAAGGTTTTAGATTATTTTTGAAAATTTCAGCTGATAAAGATTTTGTCATTTCCATATCATTATTGCTCATAATCGTGTTTTCTGCAGGAACAAAACTTGAGTATTTACTTATTGTTTCATAATTATTACGCACAGACATACTGGTTTCATTTGCACCATCTAAAAACATTTTCTGAGGGGCTGTCTTAGCTTGTTGAATATCATAGTTTACTGCTACTGTATGACTTCTTGTCATTTCCATCTCATTTTCATCCAGCAAACACACACCAGTTTCTTCCTTGGCAGATTTCACTAGAATTGCTTTGCCATTTTCTTTGTTTTTTAACTGAAGAGTCTCAAAGGCAGTATCTTTGACAGATGTCGTAGTGACTGGTTTAGTGATTTCCATGTCGTTATTATGCACAAACACTAGAGTTTTATCTGCAGGAACAAAAGACATGCTTTTATTTACTGCTATATTATTTGATCTATTAATGTTTGTATTCTCTTCAGAAGATGAAGTTTGTTCTTGAGTTCTTTCTACTGCCTCCATGAAGCTCTTTCTAAACTCTGGTTTACTGTTAGCAATCAAAAGAAATGCAGCAGAAGTATCACTATCTGACTCAATTCTTTTCCTTCCAGTTCCTGCATTCTGCTTTGGCACATTAAGTAAGTCAGGTATACTTCTAAGAGTTTCACTTGCCATAGGATTAGTTATTTCCACATCATTATTTAATGTAGATAGCAGAGTTTTATTTGAAGGTACAATCGATAGAACAGGGCTATCTTCTGAACAGGTGACAACATCATGGTTTAATGCTACTGTGTAGCTTCTAGTAATGTCCATTTCATCCCCGTCACTGAGGGAAAACACAATAGTCCTATCTTTGGTTGATCTAGTTCTACCAGATTTATTTTGCTTTTGCATAACCTGGGAACCAGAATTTTCTAGATACTGACTTATTATGCATGTTACGGGTTTAGTTTCATCCATATCATTATACACATTAGTAGTTTTGTCTACAGATTCTAATGGAAACACTTCAGTGGGTCTGTCATACTGCTGCATGTTGTAATTTACTGGCACCGTACAACTCTTGGTAATCTCCATTTCATTGTCTTCACTCAGTGGCAATGCCACAAACTTATCAGAATCTGAATCAGTTATGCTTTTCCTAATAGCACCTGTCAACTGCTGTGGTATATCCGGGAATGCAATAGGCTTCAGAGAATTATGTCTTAAAGATCCTACAGCTTTACTTATTTCCATATTCTTACTGAAAGTGAAGGTATTTTCATGTTCAGGTATTAAAGATACTACATTGTTTGAAAGCCCAAATGTTCTATTAATTGTACTATCTGCTACTGCTGAGTTAGTCCATTTAGTGATACCACTAGTAGTATATGGCATTAATGGAGTCTCTATCTGCTTTTTAAAACTCTTGGAAACTTGACTTGTATTTATGTTTTTTGCAGAGGTAAGATTTACTCTTTGGCTTAAAAGTTCCATGTTACCATGATCAGTTTCCTGATCTGCAGCAGTCATCTTACTGACTGAGTTAGAAGGCTGCATATTGTTTACATAAGAATTCATGGAAACATGATTTTTTGTAATGTCCATATCAATCTCTCTAAAATTAGTTCTGTCCATTAGCTTGAAAACATCATTTCTCTGTTTTTGAACTAAGCCATGAACAGGGCTATCTGTTCCTTTAGAATGTACTTCCCAGATTAAACCTGTACAATTCTTGGTCATTTCCATATCTTCAGAGAAATTAGTTTTATCACCATAGAGAACAGGTAGAGAAGTAATAGAAGAAAGGCACATGGGTTCTGTAATAGTTCCAAAACTAGTTTGTGAGGGTGAGGTGTCCCTGCTAGTTATCTTGATAGCAGAATTATGGTTAGTGTTTGCTTCCTTGTCATTTATATTTATTTCAGTGGGATACCTATTTGTCTTTTGCTGAATACCAAGCTGATAATTTGAAGTCCTTAGGGTACAGCTAACTGTGCTATGAGTAACCCAATTATCCTTTCCAAGATTCTGCTGTTGATTTATCATGCTACTTGTGCTAGTTCCAGATGGCAATAGTATTTCTATATTGGCAGTAATTGCATCCATTCTTTCAGCACATCCTAGTTGCTTTGGAGCAGAAAGAAAGAATTTTTCAGTAGATAGAGCAGAGGTTTCACCGTGTTGCCTATTATCATCAAGTCCTCCAAAGACAGTAGTCACGTTGCAATTTTCTGCTTGCAAATGAGAACATGCATTTTGTTTGGAAGAATAAGTTTTTCTTTCTGAAGCTGCTTCACCTGAAGGGATAACCTCATTACAGGGAGCTGAAAATAATTTAGTGGACTTTAAACTTTCCAAAAAGTCTCCTAAATTAATTTTGTGTGTCTTTTCAGTATTTGTTTTCTGGTGAGATAGATTACTTTTGTTCATTTTTACAGGGCTATATGAGAAGCAGGTTTCAGTAACTTGTGAAACTTTTTTTCCAGGTTCTATCTCAGACAAAAATGATTCAAAATTTATTTTCTTGGGTTTGTCAGTTTCTTGGCAGACTTTAGTGTCGTGGGTAATCAAGACTGTGTGACCAGATGTCATATCCATTTCATTTTGTTCTGAAAAAATCAGTGTTCTATCCATGATGTTCAACTCTTGGATAGGGTTGGCATCAAGACACTATAAAAAAAGAAGAAATTGCTGACATTTTAACTACTAGTTATATTTAAGCTACGTTTAACAAATCTATGTTATACTGAAAACCAACACTTAGTCCTTTATATAAATAAAATTAAAATACACTACTTATTTTAAATTCATCTTTTGAATTTCATAAATATGGGAATGGTTTGACAATTTTGGGTTCAAATGTGATTGGTTTTAACTGAAAACTGTTACAAAAAAGAAAGAACCCTGAATTTTGAAATTAAGCAGTTATTATCTGCAATAAATGAAAGGGAGATAAAAAGGAGGCATCTGAAGAATAGTTCAGATCAATTACATATATTTATGTATCAATTATGTCTCAGGTTTCAAAGAAAAGATAATAATAAGTACTGGGAGAATTACAAATTCCAAATGCTCTCAACAGTCATTCTTATAAAGTTATTTTAAAGAAAGGAGAAAATCTTCAAGATATGTTTACTGGCAGAATCATGTTTAAATACATTACATGAAGGCAGAGAAATGAAGAGAAAGTTTGAGGACTTGTAGATCAAGAATATAAACTGAAAAATATGGAATTAAAAATCAGTGTGGAATCTAAATCAGAACATTGAAAATGTTTAAATTTGTATTTCTCTTACGTATAAACAGACCTTGTAATTTGCAAGCCAAAGCTTTCCAGTTAAATCTTCTGTTCAAGCAATTTGAATGAAATAAACTATCATCCATTTAAATAATTGCTTAAAGTATTATTTGAGTTGCTGCCAAAATAAGCAACTATGAAAGGAATGCTGACAGGGTAGTTATCCTTCAACTCAGGGAATTCCTGGAAGGTGCATTAGCTTCTTTTGGAAAACTTCTAGTGATGTTTATAGGTGTTTTTAAGCATTCCAATAAATCTTATTGTATTATGTTAAATTGATATGATAGATTACAAAGATTAAAAATTGGTGCATTTTACCTCCATTTGTTGCAAAGTGTGAATAGGAGCATGAAGTAAAGTGTTCATCCCTTTGAGGAAGAAAATAGGATTAAATCCTTCTGGTTAGCATTTTGACATGCCACATACTTCTTATATATATAAAATCAATCTATTCACTGCCCTAACCTAGTGCTAGCAAAAGATTAAATTTTCTAGATGCAAGAAGTTTCTTCATAGTATTCATCTTGTATCCCATTTGGTTTCCATTCTACTTTCTATTGTTCAAGCAGCGGTGCCCATTACAAGCCACAATGATATATCCATACTCAAGATAAATTATATAATTATTTGATTTTTAAATTTTTTTTATCGTGCCTTTATTGTTTATAAATAATTCAAGGTAGCAAACATACCTAATACTCCTTCCTACTCCAATTTTCCTGCAAGGTGGTTTGGGCTGAGAGTACTGTCCCAAATGTTTCATATCTAAGGCAGGACTAAAACTCATGATGTCCAAGATACATATGTAAGTTGTGTCAGTTGCATGATTTAACAAACTTTTTTTTGTTCACCCTGCAAATGACCATGCCCTCAAGTCTTATTTTTCACTTGCATCTTCATGTAGGGTTACATTCTTCCCTACATGAGGATCCACGGTGGCATAATTGTAAAAATGCAGTGTTGCAGGCTAACTCTGCCCACCTACTGCCAGAAGTTCGATCCTGACTGGCTCAAGGTTGACTCAGCCTTCCAAACCTCTAAGATTGGTAAAATGAGGGCCCAGATTGTTGCGGGCAATATGCTAACATTGTAAATTGCTCAGAGAATGCTGTAAAGCACTATGGAGCAGTATATAAATCTAAGTGCTATTGCTAATACATTGCCTAATATTGACCCTTGATTTAGCTCTTTTCTTCTATACAATTTGTTCCACCATTTTTTTTCATATATCCAATTTATCTGCAATTCAGAAAATTAGCAGTTTTCTTCATTTTCTCAGAAATGAGTTACTACAATATATTGATTTTAACAGCCTCACCACATAATCATTTGATGTGAACCTATCAGGATTCAGAAGCTTCTCTGTCACAAATTCAATATATTTCATATTACTGCTTAGCAACTACGTTTTTATGAATCACAGCTATCAATAAAACTTTGAATATTTATTGGGTGGCCATATAAATTGAAATCCTTGCACAAATAAAAAGTAATGAAATAAATGTTACCAGTTATTTCATATTTGGTAGCTTCTGGTTCTTCATTTCTAGGAAAAAAAACCTGTCTTAAAATTAACTTTTATTAAAAGGCTTCTTAAGCAAAGCAAACAGGAATATAATTCGAAATTGTAAATGCTGGAGTTAACGGACTGTTTCTAAGAAATTTAGCATTTAATAACAAATTCATGGATATTGTTTAGAACATTGATTTGTCTGACAACAACTTATTAGTGAAATCATTCTAGCTCCAACTGCAAATATGGAACCCTTTCTTTAGTCATCAGTTTTAGAATTGTGAACTGGAACACTAATAACATGATAAAGATGAATGTATTAAATGTACTAAACAAACAGTCCTGATATTAGTATGAATGCATACAAAACAGAGTGATGGGGCCATTTTAAAAGAAATTATCTGACATTCTATTCATTCAATAACTTACTCATTTAGCAGATTTTGATTTCTTGCTTCTTTTGCAGGTTCTAAAAAAAACATTGTGAAAAATGACCAAAATTATAAGAAACATATGTGGTAATCATAGTAATGTAATAGAGCAGTCCCCAACTCCCGATCCATGGACTGGCACCGGTCTGCAACATGCTAGAAACCAGGCCTTGCAAACAAGCAGGATGCAGGCAGCACACGAAACCACACCCTCTCCAGTCCTCAGAAAAACTTCTCTCTGTGGAAACAGTCCGTGGTGCCCAAAGGTTTGGGGGCCGCTGATGTAGTACATCTATTTTATCTGTATCTACAACTTAAGAATAATTAAAAAGTTCTTACCTGCATGATTTAATTCGACAAAAGTTTGAGGATCATGTGGAAAGACCCTAAAAGCAGTGATAAATTTAGTATACTTAGAATATAAATTTAGAAGTAACTATTTTTAACGCAACAGTATTATTTCACAAGAAATACCGACACACAGATCATACACTTTGCTAACATACAAAAAAAAATTTTTTCCTTGTAGTTAGTCCTGATTTTGAATTAACCTGTACTGTGTTTCAAACCTGGTTCTATTTAGTGCCTGGAAAGTTGCTCTTACCAAGCAGTTTCTGGGCATGAACTGGAGACTCTTTGGAAAATGCCGCATCTGCTTTTAACAGATGTACTGCATATCCTAATATACATACTTTATTTCCTTTTGGATTGCTAATATTAAATGTATTGACTTAAATGTCAGCAAACTAGATATTATAAAATATCTCGAAATGAAGACAACTTATTCTTATTTAGTACTTAAGAAATTCCTCAAATTAAATAATATTTATATTAAAACAATTGAAACATCTCTGTATTACTTCTTGAAGAATATTCTGTAGCCTCTATATCATATATCGTTCTTTATATATTGGAATGCATTTATATTTGAAGTGCTTTTCCAACAAACTCAGGAGATAGGGCGGCATATAAGTCCCAAAAATAAATAAATAAATAAATAAATAAATAAACAAACAAACAAACAAACTAACTAACTAACTAACTCACCTTATGGTCTCTGCAAAACTCACCCGCCTGGAATTTTTCTGACGTTTCTCAACATTGTATTCCTGTACACACAAGACAAATTAAATTCAAAGGCAAATTCTCTTTTGACTAGAACATGCAAAATGGGTAAGGTGACATATAACTTACTGCCTATATCTGAACAAACTTTAAGGGATAGGTGTATCTGTGGTATTTAATCACAGGTAAACATGGAAGAAAAACCATGAACATGATTTGATTTCCTCTCAGTCTTGGCGATGCAGCACAATTCTACAGTAATAGAATTGATTCTCAAGTGAAAGCCCTGATAAGCAATATGTTTTAAAATTGTCTTGGCATGGAAATGTGCTGTGTTTGCAGTACAGTTCAGCAGGAATGGACAAAACACTATGTTCAAGATGTAGAATGTTTAATTTTTATTCCATAACACACTATTCTGGGAGTGGCCTGCAATTTTCTAAAAGCACATCTTCCAAAACTGGAAATGATTCACTGTGATCTATATGTCTGAAGTAAGCCAAAAAATTGTATGCTCTCTCAATTTGGCACTTTTCAGGAGAAAAATTGAATTTTCTATAGCACTAGAACAGTTTTTTACAGATAATTGCAATCAAGGTACATGCTTAAGGTCCATGGTCTGTGACAGAATACAATCCCAGTTACATTATGGAATAACATTGTGTAATATTCCCAGAACGTTGCAACCTCATCCTAAATAGACTTCCCTGGTATTATATTTCACTGTCTTCAGTTGGATTTTTCCCACATAAACATGTCACATTATTTTGTTTTATAGTTACTAAAATCTATAAAATATGAGGGTTTTTTTATGAGACTATCTTCCAATCAATAAATGCTAGTGGTTACCTGAGTAAATTCATTTCCTATGCCTAAGTCAGAAAGAGGTGTTCGGGGAGCTTTTAAAATCTAAAAAGAAGATAAATAGAGTTCAGAAAATAATGTTCACATTGCCAAAAGTTAATTTCTGAAGGAAGCAGTTGTTTTCATAATGATAGGTACATTGATTTTAACATATACCATAGTTTCCGGCCTATAAGGCGACTTTTTAACCCATGAAAATCTTCTCAAAAGTCAGGGGTTGTCTTATACACCAGGTGCTGAAACTTTAGGGACAGGGCTGGCTGGAAAACCTGGAGCGGATCTTCCATTTAGTCTGCGCAGGGAAAGCGGGACCAATTGGAGTAGAAGCTGCAGTCTGTGATTTTTTACAGGCTGGGGTCTGGGCGTCTTTCCTTCTAAAGTTGAAGAGCAGCTGTAGGCAGGTGGGGAATGCAAGAGCAACTTGAAAGGCAGGTGGGGAATGCCGTAGCCAGAGCAGCTGCTTAGCTCTAAGGACACATTTGACTCAGGAACTGGGCGGGCTGGCTGGAAAACCTGGAGCGGATCTCCCATTTGGTCTTTTTTTTTAATCCCATTTATATCCCGCCCTTCTCCGAAGACTCAGGGCGGCTTACAATTTAAAGCACAAATCAATGTGCTTAGCAATAGCCTTCATTCTATGTATATGCCTGCTTATTAGGGCTTTCAGCCCCCCCCCCCAAGCGGCATTATTACAAAGTCAGCTTATTGCCCCCAACAATCTTGGTCCTCATTTTACCTACCTCGGAAGGATGGAAGGCTGACTCAACCTTGAGCCTGGAGGGATGAGAACCTGCACTAATTGCAGGCAGCTGGTGTTACTTAAGGCTCTGCGCAGGGAAAGCTTTAGAGTGAATTAGGAAAAGTGAAAAAGTGAATTAGGAAAATAGGAAACAGTTGCTGGAATTGGGTATGTGTAGTTTAACGAAGAGAAGGGTGAGGGGTGACATGATAGCAGTGATCCAATATCTCAGGGGCTGCCACAAAGAAGAGGGAGCCAAGCTATTCTCCAAAGCACCTGAAAGCAGGACAAGAAGCAATGGATGGAAACTAATCAAGGAGAGAAGCAACCTAGAACTAAGGAGAAACTTCCTGACAGTTAGAACAATTAACCAGTGGAACAACCTGCCTCCAGAAGTGGTGAATGCTCCAACACTGGAGGTTTTTAAGAAGAGACTGGACAGCCATTTGTCTGAAATGGTATAGGGTTTCCTGCCTTAGCAGGGGGCTGGACTAGATGACCTCCAAGGTCCCTTCCAACTTATTATTATTATTATTATTATTATTATTATTATTATTATTATTATTATTATTAAGTTTAATCCACTTGCACTGTTTTATGTTTACATGTTTGATGACAAACAGCCTTGTTTATAAGTGACAGTTTTCCTACTAAATACCTGCATGTCATAAGCATTTGAATTAAAATTACCATATTAAAATCAAATCTGATATTTTTTAATTTTTATTTGGTGTGCGTTGGAAGAGGGGTAGTCTTATACGGCGAGTATAGCCCAAACCCTATAATTTAACAGGAAATGTAGGGGGTCGTCTTATACGCCCAGTCGTCTTATACGCCGGAAAATACGGTAGTATAAAACTATAGCTTACCTCTATTATTTGGCCTCTCTCTTTTCCAAGACTGAAAGCATTTATCTGCAGGATATTTCTTAAATAGTCCAATTACTGTAATCCAAATAGCAACCCATTTTGGAAAACCTCAAAGAGTAGATTCAAAGTGAATTCTAACATGCCTCAACTATTTAAGAAATGTCCTGAAGGTCATGTCTTGTAGATACACGTAAAAACAAGATACTAATTCACATCTTATTAGTAACCATATAATAATCTAAACATTTCAATATCCAAATAGTACATTCTATTGAGCAGATTATGAAATGCAATAAAATATGAAATCCACACTATTGTAGCATTATTTTCCATAGCTAGAATTGTAAAATACTAAAACAAAGTAACCACTTTGGTATGCAACAGTTACAAAAACCTGACTGAATATTCTGTAAAACATTTTTTGCCTTGCACAAATATGAAAAATTTTCTCTTTATTTAAAGCAAGAAATTAAGTAGTCAGCTTGAGGGCACATCATTCTGGAGAAAAATCTGTGTGGTTACTAAGAGTTGACACCACTTCCATGATACATAATAAATCAATTAAAATGCCAGGATAAAAAAAAATCAGTCACTGAGAGGGCTATCATACAGTTGACTGTTTCAGATCAGAAATTATCATAATAGCAAACTATATTCAGCTAAAAATATTTTGGTTTTTTTAGCCACCCATGAAAGTAGTCTTCCATGGTTGTTCAGTAAGTATGTTTATATTCTGCCTTTATTATTTTTATAGATAACTCAAAGGTGGTGAACATAGCTAACACGCCTTCCTCCTATTTTCCCCACAACAACCCTGTGAGGTGGGTTGGGCTGAGAGGTGGTGACTGGCCCAGTCACCAGGCCTGTTTTTCATGTTTAAGGCAGGACTTGAGCTCATGGTCTCCTGCTTTTTAGCCTGCTACCTTAACCCTTAGGCCTAGGAAATAATATGTCTTTATGACAAAACTTTCTAACATAATAGAAAAATATACTGTAGTGTATCTATTAATTCAGTAGACATAAGACCTAGGAACATCAGTTATAACATCTTTTTGATAAATTGTTCGTGTTATAAAGAAACACTTTTGTTAGATCACTTGTTATAAATAAACTACTATTACTTTCTTCTACAAAGAAAACTACTATAAGTTATACTTACTGATGAAATTCTTCTTTTATTCGTGTCATCTGTAATGTCTCTAAAATAAAATGGAAAAAGAAAACTACATGAAAGCTAATATCCATTTATTACCAACAATATGTATAGGGATACGTGTATATATTAGATGTATGCATACAATAAAAATAGTTACTATTTCAAAAGGTAAAATAAAAACAGCATTTAAAACTTAAGAACAGCAATAACTGCATTACTGTACACCACATAGAGCACGGGTCGGCAACCCGCGGCTCCGGAGCCGCATGCGGCTCTTTGAGCCGTCCCCTGCGGCTCCCAGCCGCCCGGTGCACGCGCACCTCTTCGAACGGGCAGTGGTGCGCGCGCACCTCTCCAAATGGAGAGTGGCACCGCCCGTTAGGAGAGGTGCGCGCGCACCTCTCCGAATGGGCGCAGGTGCGCGCGCACCTCCCCAAACCTTTGGAGAGGTGCGCGCGGACCTCCGCGCAAACGGGCAGCGGCGCCGCTCATTGGGAAAGCTGCCGCGGCCCGTTTGCAGGCTGCCGAAAGCGGCAGCTCTGCAAACGGGCCGTGGCAGCTTTCCCAACAAGCGGCGCCGCTGCCCATTCCGAGAGGTGCGCGCGCACCTCTCCGAACGAGCGGAGGTGCGCGCGCACCTCCCCAAACCTTTGGAGAGGTGCGCGTGGACCTCCGCGCGAACGGGTAGCGGCGCCGCTCGTTGGGAAAGCTGCCGCGGCCCATTTGCAGAGCTGCCGAAAGCGGCAGCTCTGCAAACGGGCCGTGGCAGCTTTCCCAACAAGCGGCACCGCTGCCCATTCGCGTGGAGGTACGCGCGCACCTCCGGTCGTTCGGAGAGGTGCGCGCGCACCTCTCGGAATGGGCAGGGGCGCCGCTCTTTGAGGAAGCTGCCACGGCCCGTCTGCAAAGCTGCCGAAAGCGGCAGCTTTGCAGACGGGCCGTCGCCGTCGGGCAACCGGGAACCGGTTCCATCTCATTTTTAAAAAAATGGCAGCCGCGTGCGTCCGCGCATGCGCAAAAAACCTTTTTGCGCATGCGCGTGCATGGACACACGCACGCGGCTCCCTCTTTTTTTAATTTGTGATGGAACCGGTTCCCAGTGGCTCTTTTTCTTTTTTAGGTTGCCGACCCCTGACATAGAGTAACAAAAACCTATCACTGTAAGCTCAACTTACTTCTCCTCATTCATCTCAGAGTATATCCTGTCCGTTTTTGGAAGCCTTTGGTATCTGCAGTATTAGCAAATCAAAACACAATAGGACATTAGTCAATCAAAATACAATGTCAAAGCACAAGCTGCCTTTGGGAACTTTCCAGGCTGGAAACAATATAAACACACCTTATGTCATAAAATGTAAATGAGAAAATATTTTTGGTTGTCAATGACGTAGCAAACGACCCTGAGAGAAAACTTAAAATACTGAAACAATTACTTGAATTGAATTTTAACATGTGATCATTTCAAGCATGGATCGATACAGTACAGGTAGTCCTCGACTTATGATCACAATTGAACCCATTTTTTTTCTGTTAAGTGAGACATTTAAGTGAGTTTGGCCCCATTCTATGACCTTTCTTGCTACAGTTGTAAAGTGAATCCCTGCAGCCGATTAATTTAATAACCCAGTTGTTAATTGAATCTGGCTTCCTCATTGACTTTGCTTGTCAGAAGGTCACAAAAATCTAATCACGTGACCTTGGGACATAGAGTCATAAATATGAACCTGTTGCCAAGCATCTGAATTTTGATCGTGGGGACGCTGCAAAGGTTGTAACTGTGAGAACCGGTCCTAGGTCACATTTTCCACTGCCACTGTAACTTTGAACAGTCACTAAATAAACTGTTGTAACCCGAGGACTATCTGTACTTTGAATGGGATGCCTTCCAAGTGTGAACCTGAGACCAGGGATGAACTCTCGCTGCATGACCCTTGTTCCCAGAAGGGAATCTGGAAGGCCCAGCCACTGAAGGTCCTTCCCCAGAAGTAAGTAAGTAAGTAAGTAAGTAAGTAAGTAAGTAAGTAAGTAAGTACTTCTGCTCGGACCCGGACTCGCCATGGGGACTGCTTAGGGCAGGGGTAGGCAACCTTGCAAGGCGATCAAACCGGTCAGTCCTAGAGGAGATCAACCCTGACTGCTCTTTAGAAGGCCAGATCCTGAAGCTAAAACTCAAAATCCTTTGGCCACCTAATGAGAAGGACTCACTGGAGAAGAGCCTAATGCGGGGAAAGATTGAGGGCAAGAGGAGAAGGGGACGACAGAGAATGAGGTGGCTCCAGGGTAGGCAACCTTGGCTCTTTTATGACTCGTGGACTTCAACTCCCAGAATTCCTGAGCAGCATAGCTGGCTCAGGAATTCTGGGAGTTGAAGTCCATGAGTCATAAAAGAGCCAAGGTTGCCTACCCCTGAGGTGGCTGGACGGAGTCACTGAAGCAGTAGGCGTGAGCTTAACTGGACTCCAGAAGATGGTAGAGGACAGGAAGGCCTGGAGGAACGTCGTCCGTAGGGTCGCGATGGGTGGGACACGACTTCGCAGCTAAAGAACAACAGGCAACCTTGGCTCTTTTATGACTCGTTGACTTCAACTCCCAGAATTCCTGAGCCAGCCAGGCTGGCTCAGGAATTCTGGGAGTTGAAGTCCACGAGTCATAAAAGAGCCAAGGTTGCCTATCCCTGGCTTAGGGAAACATCCGAGCAGAGAAGAGACAAGCCTAGCCCTTCGGCATTTCTGCATTGGTTTGCCCGGGAGCTTCTCCCTGGCAAAAGTAGGGGCCGCGGACTCCAAAGGCAGGGAAGAGTTCCGGCGCAGGAGAAACGCAGGGTCGTGGACGGAAGCCGAGCCTGCAGAAGGTACCTACGGTCAAGCCTCCCTGACGAAGACGAGGATTCTCGCTCGGGCAGAAATAAAGCCCTCTTTCCTCCCCTCCCCACTTACAGCACGAGTCACTGCTCCTCCGCGGGCCGAAGAGGAGCAGAAATCTTCCGACAGAAAAGGGGAGGGAAAGATGGGGGGCGGAGGGTGAGGCCGTTTAGAAGTTCCTAAGAAAATGGAGTCATCGGCGGCGGGTCTCCGGCTGCCTTCCCCCGGCTAGCCGTGAGGAAAAGTAGCTTCGCGGGAGGGCGTTGGTTCGGGAAAAGGCTCGGTTCGGACGAGACTTGGGGAAACCAGCCGCAAACCCGCCTCACCTAACGCAAGAACTGGCGCTGCCCTTAAGTACCACACACTGGCTACTCAGGCCAAGGCTCCTTTCCCGCTTCAGGTTAAATCCGGGTCCCTTTTTCGCCGTCAGGATCGGTCGACTTTCCCGGTCATTGCTGCCCCAGCTGCCAAGACTGAAGCCGCCAAGCCTTCGGATTCAAACTAACCGCCAGGCTTCACGCATGCGCCGCCGCCGCCTTTAATGCTCCTGAAGGCTCCTTTGCATCATGGCGCTTTCCTCTTGCCGTACAACGTTCGTGCTCCACACACCCCCCCCCGCCAAGTGGCCACGAATGTTCTACGCCAGGGGTAGGCAACCTCGGCTCTTTTATGACTCATGGACTTCAACTCCCAGAATTCCTGAGTCACCCTCTCCAGTTTGTTATGTAACACTCGAAGGGAGGAGGAAAAAGTTACGGCTCGTGTCTCAGGAATTCCAAAACGTAGTTAACGCAAACACCCCAAGTAATGCCCGGTTCCAAGATGTCGCCTTTAACTACATGGAGAAGAGGCTTCGTTACTCTAAAGCAGGGGTAGGCAACCTCGGCTCTTTTATGACTCATGGACTTCAACTCCCAGAATTCCTGAGTCAGCATAGCTGACTCAGGAATTCTGGGAGTTGAAGTCCATGAGTCATAAAAGAGCCGAGGTTGCCTACCCCTGTTCTACGCCGAAGTAGTGTGCGCGGGGAGGGGGGGCGGGGAGAAGGAGGAATAGCAAAAAAAAAAAAACCCGAGCAAATAATTTTTAGAATCCTAGCGGTTGTCGTATATCAGCGCAAAATTCTACGTTTTGATTTGTCGCCGCTTAGAAACGAAAGCCTATGCGTGAGGAAAAACTGAATGGGAGAAAGCCATTGGTAGGAATTGATTCTTATAAGGTTGGAGAGAGGCTAGGATTCCGCGACGAGGTGGCCGAGTGGTTAAGGCGATGGACTGCTAATCCATTGTGCTCTGCACGCGTGGGTTCGAATCCCATCCTCGTCGTTGTGTTTATTTTTTTTTTACTGCGTCTGTTTTTTAGAACAACGGATCTTGTTATAGGTTTTTGATGATTGCTGTTAGTGTACAACTTAACAAAAACGAACACTGCAAATAACCCTCACCAATGCAAGTTATATAGATGAAGCTGAATACTGGAAATCAGAAATTTATTCGTTTATTTGCTTTAACACAACTGCAAATGACTGCTTCTACACCTAAGACTCAAGGAAAATATGGACTAAATTATTCTGTTTTTCCATGACATCAATAAAGAGTCTTTTCAAAGGCTGAGAGTGTATACATTTCATCAAACTTTCAGACATGTAAATAAATTCCATATTTTTAAGAATATAGCTGATTGATTTATTGTTTTAGCCACCCAATTTAAAACAATTCTGGGCAATTTACAACAAAACTAAAAGTCAAGTCACAAACATCAACCTCTAAACAGAACACATTGCAGCTTAGGATCAACATCTTCATAAAGCTAATTAGAATTATTTCAGCGCTATGAGTGTTTCATGAGTTTCGGATTCCTTTCGAGAAAGCTCTTGCTAGTAGATCCAAGGTTCATTTTTAGTTTTAAAATACAGTTCATTCTACTTGCTCGACGTCTTAACTAGCTTAAGCTAGCTAACAGAGTTTCTGTTGGGATAATTTGTTGTTGTTTTTTTTGAGGGGGGGGGGAGATTGGTCAGGATCCTGGCCCAATGCCCATGGGGGCAGCTGATCTTCATTGCCTTTTGAAAGCCAACATAGTCTGGATCAATTTTGGGGGGAAGGTGGGTAGATGGACTGTTCCATTGGAGTAGGCACATTTTCTGATCCTATCAAATGCCGTTGCTTGACTAAAGGAAACCAAGACACAGCACAACTGCTGAGAGCTGAGGGGTGGCCACTCCCATTCTGAACCTTTCAGAGGTGAACAGAAATGCAATCACTGCTACCTTACTTCTACACACGTAAGTCCCAATCTTTACTTAAAGGATCATATAGTGTAATCCGTTCCCCCCAGAATCCTTTGAAATTGCAACTAAACCACTTTCTCCAAAAAGGGGATGTTAGGAATTGGACGATTATCCAGTATCCTCTATCATCAAGGCCGCCTTTTCATTCAAGGACAAATTAACCACTTTCTGGCCCAACTCCCAACAACACTTCTCGGGCAGGCCTAACAGAGCAGGATGGACATGGAATCGACGGTACAAGTAGCTGAGTTTACAATTCAAAGGAGACTGTTTAGGGCCTTGGAATAAACACCTCCTAGATAATATATCCAGATCGTGCCTCACTCAGTCAAGTGCATAGAATCTAGAGTCAGAATCCAACTTCAGAACAGATCTGAGCAACCGTCAGAAGTTGCCTTGAATGCTGCTGCAGATGAATAGACCCGAAGATGGCCTTCTATTTTTTTTTCTCCCCAGGAGGATATGGCCCACCCAGAACAGAGCCAATTTTCTGTGATAAGAGCAGAAAAGTAGTAACTTTTCCCCACTATTATCGCCACAGCGAATGGACTATGAAAGAGGGAATCTTGGAGCCTGACCATTCTATAAACCTGTAAAGTTTGTTAAAATACTGTAACATACAACATCCTTGTTGGAAGTATAAAATGCATTCATTCACATTCATTTCCCTGTTTTTCCCCACAGACTAAAAAGTATCTTCAATAAACTATTAGGGTTCCCCAAACTGTCCAGCTTTGCAGACTGGTGGTGTGTGTGTGTGGGGGGGGAAGTAGATGGTTCCATGCAAGCAGCTGGCAAGCACATGCAAGCCCACCACTTGCCAAATGGAGCGCATATTCATCCACTGCTTGTGCAAGTGGTGATATGCGCACGCACTTGCTCACCTGCTGCTTCTGCAGCCCAGTTCTGAATGGCTCACAGCCCAGTAGTGGGCTGTAGCCCAGCGGTTGGGGACCCCTGATCTATTAGTATCACTTATTAATCTGCATTATATACTTAGAAAAATATTAGATTTGAGTATTTCTAACAAGTGATTATATTCTGTAAGATACTACGAACAAATGGGCTTCCGGTGGCTCCGAGGCGCCGGAGACAGCCTTCCCGGGCTGCCCGCCGCCCAGCTGTGTGATTTTTCGCCCGAAACAGCGTCGATCAGCTGTTCGGGCGAATTTGAAGCCCCCTCCTCGGGAGAAGAGGAGGGGGTGAGGCCCCAGGTAGGGGTAGAGTTCTCCGAGGCCGCCTGAGCTTGGAGCTTGGGCGGCTGAAGGATTGAACTCCCCCGTAGCCTGGGCTGCTCCCAGCTGGCTAGCGTCTCTGCTTCGGAATGGAGCAGAGCCAGGCGTCTGCGACCATCCCTGCTTGAAGGAGAGACTATGAAAGGAAAAGAGCAGGCAGAGCAGTACAAGAGGGAAAGATGAAGAGATGAAGAGGATTATTTTATTTTACTCTCGAGCTTGATGGACTTTGCTTAAAACTTAAAGTGAAAGTGCGACACAATTGTAAGTAAAAGATGGCGTCTAAACCTCCCCCTAGAACTTTTCGGAGTGCTGGAAATTCTCCAGTGCAACAACAATCACTACTGCAGGCGTTGCATTCTCCAGATGTAGTGACATCGAAGGATCTTGAAAAACATACCCAGTTAATTTTGGAGTCAATGGGTGTTAAATTTGCACAGATGGAGGAGAAATTGGAGAAATTGGAGCAGAGAATGGAAGAAAGGATGGAACAGAAACTTAGAGAGATAAAGGTAGACATTTTGTCCTCAGTGCATAAAGTAGCTAAATGTGTGGAGGTGCTGGATGACAAAGTGGAAGAACTGACTCAAAAGAATGCTATATTAGAAGCAAAAGTATTGGAAATTGAAGATTTAAAAGACAAAATGGATAGCGAACTGAGTTTGGCTCAATTTTATCAGATGCAGTTTGCTGTTAGAATTAGAGGCCTAAAAGAGAATATTAAGGAAGATTTAAAGCAGCTGGTTTCTGAGGCTTTTGAGGTGGTATTGAACCATCCAGCATCTGAAATAAAACAAGGCATGGACAAAGTGTTTCGTGTGAACTCGTGGATTGCTAAACAGAGAAAGTTGCCTAGAGATGTGGTGGTTTATTTTGTAAAAAGGGAAATTAGAGATGAAGTTATACAAGCTGCCTATGATACTAAAGTTGTGATTGCTGGTCAAGAAGTTTTGGTTCTAAAAGAAATTCCTCCAAAGATTTTAAAGAGAAGGAAGGACTTTATATTTCTTGTGCAAGAGCTCAAGCAAAGGGATATAAGGTTCAGATGGGAGATCCCAGCTGGGTTGAGCTTCTTGTATGAAGGCAAAAGGTACTGTTTGGGTACTGTGAAGCAAGCGCATGATTTTTACAACAATGTCTTAAAAGTAACCCCATCAACACTTTTGGAAGCTGCAGAGGGATCTGGAGAAGGAGAACATCAAGAGGATGAAGATGGACAGATAGACGAGAATGGTACAGGAGGAGATCAAGATGCAACTCTTTTGGATGATCCTAGAGAACAGAGGGTGACGCGTGCTGCCTTAAAACGCTCAAAAAAGAAAAGAAAATAGGTCTAGTAGAAATCTATGGAACTTCCACAACATACTGATAGTCAAGTGGTAGTTGTGTTTTTAAGAGTTTTGGGATGATATGTATGGTAACAGAATCTTTAATTTGGAATTAATGGACAATTTATTACAGAGGAAGAGGAAGAAAGTTTTGTGGGTTAATGTGGGTTAATTTGTGTAAGAACTATCTATTATAGCCTATTTTGGCTAGAGAGGTTAATAGGGATAGGTGTTTGTGATGTGTAAATGAGAATATGTTTAGGAAATAGTGAATTGTGGAAGAACATAGATGGGAATGACGCTAGTTTTCTTTTATTTTAGTTCTTTATACACATTTAGTATTATTAAGGATTGGTTTACTCTATATAAGCTAGAGAGTGATGGATTTTAGAATTTATAATTGTTAGTATATGATTGTTTATGATTGCTTTTTAGATATATACCTTGTATTTTGCTCTGGGAAGTGGGGGGGGGGGAGGGGGGGAGGAGGGGAAGTAGGGGGGGGGGAGGCAGGGGAGGGAGGAGGGAGAGGGGGAGGGGGGGATAGGGGGGAGGTAGGGAGGGGAGGAGGGAGGGGGAAGGGGGGGGTTTAAAGGAAAACTGTATTTTAAAACTTTTCAATAAAAAAAAAAAAGATACTACGAACAAATGTGTAATACATCGTACTTTTGTAATGATAGCCTGACCTGAAACTTACTTTTGAACTTGTGTATTCCCAATTTTTCTATCTTGTGAAATTCATGCCAAAGTCAGAAATTACTAGCTAATAATAATAATAATAATGTTGGAAGGGACCTTGGAGGTCATCTAGTCCAACCCCCTGCTCAGGCAGGAAACCCTATACCATTTCAGACAAATGGCTGTCCAGTCTCTTCTCAAAAACTTCCAGTTTACACGATTTTTTCCCTATACTTACCTTCATACTTGCCAGAGCTGAATGTTATTTCTAGCCATCCAGAGATTTCCAGCTTGCCTTCAGTTTTACTGAACTGAATCAATTACATATCTTAACTCCATTTTTGCCATGTATGAAAGTGATCACAGCCACTCATATGAATATAAATCTGCATGGGATTCCTGTTTTTCTGTTGGAATGGTCAGACTGAGTAGAACACTTGTGAAAAATATTGTGAAAAATATCTCACTTTGTGTTTCTCCTGTTGAAGTGAGGGTCCATATTTACACTTTTTGCCTGCAGAGCAGAGTGCATTTTTCAAACATTTGGCATACTCTTAATAATTCCATTACTCAAAATATATTAAACAAAATTGGTAATTAACTGGCTGGCATTTCCCACATTCAACAGGAAATATTTGTCACTGGGAAAATATGATTCCTCTAACCCTAACTTTTCATAGGTATTACAACTGTCTACTTCATTTTGTTCAGGGCTGGAATTCAGCTCTCCCATTATCCATGCTTCAGATATTTGAAATGTCAACTTTGCACAAGTAATGAGCAACAGATGTTTTTAATGTGTGTATTTATTGGAAAGAGCTCAGTTTCATCAGCTTTTTAGAACCAATGATTGCTCCTAGGAAACTGGAACAGCTTTATTATTACACAGCTTTTTAAAAGCAATGAAATAGGCAGTACAAGCTCCCCATAAGACACATTAACTATGATTGCAGCTGTTTAATGAGCCCTTTTATTAAGTTAATTTATTGGAGACGCTATGCAGCTCTATTAAGGAACAGAGCAGCTGAGCTGCAGTTATCATAAAATAGACGAGAGTACAGAAATACATAGTGTTGAAATAGAGGCCCAACTGGTTGTGAGGACCCTAAAGATGGGAAGCAGAGCATGGGCTATTTCAGGGGTGGGGAGAGGCCTGGGATGGTCCTGTACTAGTCCCTCAAGGGTCATCCCTGAGGCATCCCATGCACACTTAACAGCCTGCACATTCGTTTTACGAATGCACTGGGGTGAGCAAGGATGGAGCTCATTTATCCCGACTCCAATTGTACCATAATGGGCAGGTTCCAATATTGTTGTAACTTATGGATTACTTGTATATTCTTACTTGGTAAGAAATATTGCTTCTCCAAATTATTTCATTTTCTTGCGATAAAAAGAAAATTTTGCAACAGTTTCTTCACACATACCGACTCTTCTTCCATTCCATTTCCAGAAAGTTTCTCACCCGCTCTTCACTTAATAAAATAAGATTCAAGTCTCTTCCCAATCATCCTGGGCCCAAGCAGGCATTTTGGAACAATATTCAAATTCCATTCCTTTATAGCGTAAGGCATGGAGATACATCACTAACTCTTTGGGTGATGGATCAGGCCTTACCATTTTGCATTCTTCACATAATGGGTCCACCTCATTGTGGAACTCGGTTAAACACATTTCTCTACTTTCAGTTTTGTGTTCATTTGCTTGAGGGCCAGAATTCAGAGAAAGCATCTTTTCTTTCTCTTCTGATTCGGCAATGTTGTCAGAACGATCAATTGCGGTAGAGACCTGCAGAGGCTGAGTTCTATTTTCTGGAGTTTCCTGCTTTTTATTTCCTAAAACTGTTTTCAGGTCCTCCTCAACAACGTCCAAGATTCCCAGACTCTCTTTTGAGACATATTCTTCCGCAAAAGACTGAAGCAATTCGTCATCAGTTTTATTAACACTGCCTCCTTTACCCTTTTCAGGGCCCCATATTTCATTATTGTAGATAGGATCATTGACAATCGGGTACCCCAAAAATTGTAGATGGACACGGATCTGATGGGTACGGCCAGTATATGGGAAACACTTTACCACACTAGTCTTGCCGTTGTAACTGAGCCGCTGGAAGATAGTTTTACATGGCTTGCCTTTGGGATCCACTCGACACAAACCCATTTTGTAAGACACAGACAAGATAGGCTCTTCACAGATCACTTCATTTTCTGGAAACTCTCCAACCACACGACATACATATTCTTTCTCCAGCTATTAGAATTGGGGAAAGAAAAAATAATAATTTGAATGTAGAATGTAGAAGGAATGTGTATTTCAGAGTATCATTTATGCAGGTATGCAGTTATATGGCCATCTACCTCACAACAGTGTATCTGGATGGTGTATAAAAATTAATATCCAACAATTAAAAATGACTGCTTGAGCAATGACACCTTCCATTCATAAAAATTCTATCAATAGGGCTAGTCCAGGGGTAGGCAACCTCGGCTCTTTTATGACTTATGGACTTCAACTCCCAGAATTCCTGAGCCAGCTTGGTTTGGCTGGCTCAGGAATTCTGGGAGTTGAAGTCCATGAGTCATAAAAGAGCCGAGGTTGCCTACCCCTGGGTTAGTCCAATATCCCTGCTCGAATGTCTAGGGAACCAGCTTGGTCTTTAGAGCCCAAAGGTTGAGAGCCATCTGAATTTACAAGGGAGAAACTGTTTGACATCTAGTTAAACTGCTAACCATGTTCTGTATTGAGGCTAAAAATGTATCAACATTACGGTGGACAGGAAGCAAGCTTGAAGCACCTTCAATTGGCTTTAAAGCACCTCAAAAACTAGAGACTGATATTAGTTTACTAGCTAAGGAAACATTTAAATTGCCAGAACTTGTTAAATTTACAGCTCATCTACCAAAGAATGCATGGTATCAGATATATGGCTTCTTAGCCATTTCCAGATTTTTTTTTGTGCCTTTAGTTCAGTGTTGACTCCTGGCAATTTCCTGGACTGGTCCCTGCAATTTTCCTGATGGTGGTTAAATCTGTATATCACGCAGATGCTGTTGGAGAAGTATATTACAAATATCAAGATATCATTAACAAAAGCAATTTGACCTGTCGTTGTCGAACTTGTTCATCAATTCTCTTGGACACTTCTGCAGACTTGGCAAAGATGAGGACACCTGATGTCAGGCGATCAAGCCGATGAACAGTATGCAGCTCTTTCAAGTTATGCTCTTTGCCCAAAATGAAAATGACAGTGTTGTGCCGAAATCCACCACAAGGGTGAACAGGTAAAGAAGAGGGCTTGTCTACAACCACAACTTCATCGTTGTCCTCTATAAACTCTATTGTTTGTGCTGTAACTGGAGGTTCATGGCGATGTATGGTATTCTCCAGAAAGTCATTATTCTGCAAATAAAACAATTATTATACATTCGTTTAGCTAAATATTTTTTGAAACAGTTAGTATGCAAAGTATGGTCATAGCTTTTCATATCATTTTTCAAAGGAACTACATGAAAATAATACCAGTATGTCTGCATTCAGAGACTGAACTCTAACAATTAAGTGGCACTGATTTTTAATCTAGTAAACATAAACTATCATCAAATTGTAGACCACAATCCTTTGTATGAAATCAGCCATGACAACTGTATCATTCTTGAGATGCAAAAACCAAACCTAAAGCACAGATCCTTGTACTTTCACATGGAACAAAAGTTACATTGCAAATGGCAGCTGTCCTCCCAGAACAGCCATGACACAGTTTGGGGCCTCGCTGTGGTGCAAACCACGGAACTCAAAGCACTGATGGGCTATTTTTGCACACCTGATTCTATGATATATGCACACATATTCAAATATCTGTCACTGCAAAACTTACAGGCTAGGTCAGGGGTAGGCAACCTCGGCTCTTTTATGACTCATGGACTTCAACTCCCAGAATTCCTGAGCCAGCCAAGCTGGCTCAGGAATTCTGGGAGTTGAAGTCCATGAGTCATAAAAGAGCCGAGGTTGCCTACCCCTGGGCTAGGTGCTTGTAAAAAAAAAAGGTCTATATTGAAAAGGGGAGGGGAAGGAGAGACTACCAAGACCAGAAAGCGCTGGCTAAGGGACTTGCCCGATACCTTCACTACCTGACTTGGCTTTTTTCTCGCTGCGTGGACCGCAATTCTCCCACCGGACGCTCGCCGCGTGGGCTGGGTCCAAGGCAGGAGCTTTCGGCATTTCGCCTGACGCCCGGCTTCCTCACCTTGAGTACGACGCTGAGGTCTTTCAAGGGGTGTTTGTTGAGCAGCAGACGTCCGGCTTTGGCTGCGGCCAGATAGTACTCGATGGGCCGACCCCGGAACTCGGAGTGGAAGACGTCCAGAAGCTTCTTTCCCACCCAGCGCCCCTTGCAGTAAGTACTGTAGTCGAAGTAGTACGGGCGCACCTTGCGAAGTCCACCTTCGAAGTAGTAACTCGTTTCGGCGAAGTGGGCCTCTCCGAAGCTGACGCCGGTATTCCGCTTCTTTGGCGGCGGCACGTACCGCTTCTCTCCCTCTTCGAGCGGCCCCGGCCGCTTCCCCTGCCCCTTGGACAGCCGCCTCTTCTTCGCCAGCGGAGGACAGCCTTCCCGCTCTTTAGGCTCGGCGATCGGCTTCCCCTCCATGGTTCTGCCGGGCAGAAGGTCGGCTGGAAGACCCAAGGAAGCGCGCTCCGCCTTCGGCCGGGTTAAGAATAAACGGAGCAACGATCTCCAAAGCGGCGCGGGTCGCATGCAGGGGAATGTAGGCGGACAGCCAACCACGTGGCGTTGCCGAGCCCCGCCCCCGCGTGACCGCGTAACCCTTACCCAATCACGTTATTCTATGTCTCTGACGAATAAAGTAAGCGACGGAACGAACGTGCTGTCTGCTACAAATGCGGTAGTGATTACGGAAGGCTGCGCGTTTTGTTTTGCTGAACTCTGGAGGACCAAGCAGAGCAACGCTTGGGGCATGTTTCCAATGACTGGATTGAAGCGATTATCCCAGGTGTAGGCAACCTCGGCTCTTTTATGACTCATGGACTTCAACTCCCAGAATTCCTGAGTCAACTATGCTGACTCAGGAATTCTGGGAGTTGAAGTCCATGAGTCATAAAAGCTGACTCAGGAATTCTGGGAGTTGAAGTCCATGAGTCATAAAAGAGCCGAGGTTGCCTACACCTGGATTATCCGGTCTGTTGTTAGTGTGCTCCAGACATCCTAACTTGAATAGGTTAATCTGAATTAAAAGTGGGCTTTATTCGCACTTGCAGCACAGTGGCCCAAATGAACCTAAACCGACTTTTACTGCCCTTACTACTGCATTAGCAAGAAATATGTGGCAAAGATACGATTAAAGCTGGTGATATAGTGCAAGCTTTATTAAAGTCATGTGATAGTCTCACTTGACTAGCGCTATAACCTGTGGCAGAGAACAAAATCCATTGGCCCAGCTGTTGATGAATATATAGTGCCACCTCTTCTCGCTCTTTTTAATATAATTTTTATTGACAATAATACTAAAGGAGAAAAAGAAGTAAAAAAAATGAGACTAAAAGCTAAGACACGCATAAAGGAAAAAAAAAGAGGAAGGTAGAAAAGTAGAAAAAAATATATCAAAAATAAAAACTGGCTTCCAATCTTCACAGCATTATATTTTAAGCTCTCTAAGGTTACCTCGTGACTGTAGTGTATCCTTTCAGAATAATACATGCTCATTTTTTCTTTATGCAAAAAAACCACTAAGGTTTTGAATCACTAATAAATATAAACATTGTCTTTTTCCTAATCAGACAAATTTAGCTTTTCCAGAAAGTTCTGTCATCTTTAACCATTCCTCCATTGTAGGTATTGCTACATTTTCCAGCTTTTTTTTTACACATCCACCAAACATGATAAAATGACAATAAAAGGTCAATGATATAACCTTGCAAGACCTGGGAAAGATGGCTCCACATGGCCAGCATCTTCCTTATGAACATGAAGTGCTGTCATTTTATGCATCAGCACTCAAAACCTGTCAAATGATGGGCTCTGGTTTGTGCTTGGGACTCAGAAATACAGACTAATTTCCTTTATTAGTCTCTCACTTGATGCATAGATGTTCCACTTCTACCATTCCCATTCCTTTTTATCTTTTATAACCTTGTATGTTTCATACAATATTTTATATGGCTCTTACATAAGTGTTAATAGCTTGCAATGATCATATTTTTATGTTTCTTCTAACAACCTCATCTCTATATGTTGGGACTATAACAATAATAAAGCTTTATGATTTGCTGTATTGGAAACTGTAATGTAAAGGAAGTAAGTGGTAAAGAGAATGAATTAACCAATGAAATGAATAAGGAATCACTTTATGTAATATTTACAAAAGTAGTGAATGAAGTGTTTTGATGAAGGCTAATTTTACACACATACATACAAACACACTGAGTGTTGTGATAATTGATTAAGGTGCTGGACTAAGAATAGGGAGATCTAGGTTCTAGTCTTCCCCATGAAAAATGATAACAATATGTTTTTTTTAAGAAATGAATGTTTATTGAAATAAAATAGCTGTGCACAGGAGCATATATCTGTCCACTTTGTTATATAGAAATGAGAGTTGGGAATGTTGTAACAGTAAATTGAATGAACTGAATAGGAAAGTATATGTAGTAAAATGAGGGATGCAGGTTAAGAATGAATAAATGAAAGTGGATTGAATTCAAAATTGAGTGGCATAAAAGGAATTTATTGAGGTGGTTAGTCTTCTACAGAAAATGAATGAGGATTCTGATGGAAAACAATATAGATAAAGAATGACTGGGTTGAGAGGAAGACAAAGTGTGAAAGAATTGTGAACAACAAAAGGCAATGTGTGTAGTGTTGTATGGGCATAGTAGTATTGGAAGAAAAATCTGGTTCATGTCTCAGTCGGGGCGGAGGCTAAATCATATGAGGAATGGTTGCTGGAATTGGGTATGTCTAGTTTAATGAAGAGGACGAGGGGGGACATGATAGCAGTGTTCCAATATCTCAGGGGCTGCCACAGAGAAGAGGGAGTGAAGTTATTCTCCAGAGCGCCTGAAGGCAGGACAAGAAGCAACGGATGGAAACTAATCAAGGAGAGAAGCAACCTAGAACTAAGGAGAAACTTCCTGACAGTTAGAACAATTAAGCAGTGGAACAATCTGCCTTCAGAATGCGCCAACACTGGAAGTTTTTAAGAAGAGACTGGACAGCCATTTGTCTGAAATTGTATAGGGTTTCCTGTCCAAGCAGGGGGTTGGACTAGATGACCTCCAAGGACATCCAACTTCTTCTTCTTCATCATCATCATATTATTATTTTTTTATTATATTATTATTATTATTATTATTATTATTATTATTATTATTATTATTATTATTATTATTATTATTGTGTTTCTGGGGTGGCTGACAAAATTACCTGATGAGTACGTGAATTTTTATACCATTCTAGGGCTTTGAAATTGAAATATTTTGGGTTGCAAAATATTCCTTGAATATGTGTATGAAGATATGTCAGATTGTTGCTCTCTCTTTTGTAAGGTGTTATGTCCTGTCTTTGAAGGTAGATCGGGATATAAATTCTAAGAGTCTTTCTTCCTGGCTAGGCAGAGGTGTAAGAGTATGGACACAGGTGTTAAAACTGCCATGCCTTTTAAATGTTGATTCCAGGACTGCCTGTCAGCCTGTCAGCATTTTATTGCCTTTAAGAAATGATTGTATTTTATTAGTTATTAGTAAAGATGGGTTTCTCTGACTTCAGATCATAAGGCTGTTAAAAAGGGGGGGGGGAAGAGAGAAACTTCTATCATTAGAACTAAAAATAGTTCGTAAGAAAAGAAAGATATAGAAGAGTACAGAGGATGGTATTATATAAACCAAATTCAGCGATATTTCTTTTTCCATTATTTCTTACTTCTTTTCTGTTTTCCACAGTATTGTTGCTTGTCCTGAAAGGGTATAACATGATACATATAAGGTATGTAGAATTAAGGTATGTCTGGACAGATTGTGAACAGAATTTATTGTCAATATCATAACTGAGATTGCAATCACATTATACAAAAATCTGTTTCATTCCCTACTCCCATTTTTCCTTTCTACAGTCTATGGGTGAAAAAAAATACCTAATTCTTTCTTGTCAAAGAATTGGGAATACAGAAATACTAGAATTTATTTATATCTACACAGAATCATAGAAGGAGCCATTTAGCTCATCAAGTTCATTAAGTATAGTTATTCACTTTTGGTCAGGACTTGTTTTGCTGTATCTAAAACCAAATTCAATATAATCAAGCAAGATTGTTACTGTTTTCTGCATTAACAGGATGTATGAAAAATACTTTCCAAATATTAAATCACAAATAAAACATTTCTTATCATATTTATAAAAGTCACAGAAAGTGGCTCCACTATTCTACATTGGTACAAACAAGATTTATTGATAATTGTGAAATGTGTTGTTATTCCTGAATCAACCAATTTGCCTTGCTTTGTTTCCAAATTCCATCCAAGTTCTTAAAAGTACAGGTCAAATGTTACTTTCAAAGAGGATAAATGAGCATTCATATATACTGTACTGCAAATATCAATTTTTCCAATTACAGTTCATAGATTTTCAAAAGGTCCTTTATAAGCTATTTAAATCTTTCAAAGTTCACCCCTAGAGAAAAAGAAATAATTGACTTTTATTATATCACACATTCATTCTTTCTTCCTAAAACCCAATGCTAATATTTGGTTGTGTCACTAAAAATACTACTAAAAGTGGCTGTTTAGTTATATAAGTAATCAGAATACTGAAGATTCTGAGTAGTAAATTAATACTAAATCATGCTTTCCAGTTTTAGATTGAACAATTAATTGTGATTAGAGCATAAATAAGGAAGAATGGAAGGAGGGGCAAAGCAGGAACTCTTACTCTTTTGTTTTGCTTTCCAGCTACAAACTGATTTTATCATTGTTAATTTTAATTCAAAGAAGTGTATAGGAATAACTGTTAAATTTTGGAGTTACAATATGCATAATAAAACCCTTTAGAACTATTAAACCAAAGTATATGTAAATTCACACTTATAAATACACCTGCAATCCAGTCACATGCATGTTTTTGGGAAAGCAAGTTCCATGAAGCTTAATAGAACTTAACTTGCAGTTTCCATGCACTCATAGCATTAAATGTTGGAAAATTAAAACTGTAACATATCCAGAAAGATACAAAGAGATTCTGAAATCATTATCTGGAGTAACATTTTTAAATAGTGGTTTTGGCAAAATTGTAATGAGCTCAAACTCCAAAATTTCATTTTGTTTTCTAAGATAGTCATTCCTTGTCTGCTTAAGGGAAGATAATTCTAGTTTCTATAGTGGTCTTCTTAGAGACACCACTCTCATATTAGTAGCTTTACTTTGCCTAGCAAAAGCCAATTAGGACACCAATTCACTATTCTGCGGTAACTTTACAAAAGAAAAAAAATGTTTTAATATTTTACCGAGGCCATTGTTTTTCTTTGTCTGTCAGAGGAACATATATCACACCCATCAGCTGCTTTTCCACAATCTCGCCATCCATAGTTTTGTCAAATTGCATCATAACCTGGTTTTCATTTTCTGGCCCTACTGGCAAAATCAGTCGTCCTCCAGGTTTCAGTTCATTCAGCAACTGGTAATAAAAAAATATCAGTAAATATGGCAAGGCAAATTAAAGACTATATATATAGTCTCTCTCTCTGTGTGTGTCTCTGTCTCTGTGTCTCAAAGTGTGTGTGTGTGTCTGTGTGTGTGTATTCTTATTCTATCTGGGGCTAATCTTCCAACATGGGTCACAGTTCCACAGCACTTATTGCACCTTGGAAAACAGAAGATAAGATTATTGTTTATTAAACAGAGCTGAGATGGGTCCTTCTGTATCCTACCTCCATTGGCACAGTGGGTGCAGCTGCTCCAACATGGATGGCATCATATGGGGCTTCTTCAGGATATCCATTCCTACCATCCCCAACTGTGGAGAAGGAATGTGGGCAGTGAAGGTTTTATAAGAAGAAAATTATTTTTCTCATTTACAATCCATTTTCAATGAAACCCCCCAAGTGACTGAAAATATAGTGTCTAAATTATAGAAACTCTATGTGTAATACAAAAACACAAGACCTACAGAGCAAAATGACAGATAAAGAACAAAATATATGCAAGCTGATTAATCATCAGGGGCAGGCTTCATTAACACAAAGATTTCCTGGAAAAAAAGGGACCTATTTTGAAGTAGAAGCATTACACTATGGATATCACTAGATAAAAAGTTCCATTCAGTATTATTCCGTTCAGTATTTCAATGATACAGTTTAGTCTCTTATTTTCCAATTAGAAGGAGCTTTAAAAAAGATCCAGTAAAAAACTTCTGGGTAAAATGAAAAAGAAGTCATATGGAAAGCAGTGAACATCAAAACATTCAGATCGTCCAATTTACCATAAAATAATTATTATTATATAAATAATAATAATAATAATTATATAAAGGGACGTGGTGGCTCAGTGGGTTAGGACGCTGAGCTTGTCGATCAGAAGGTCGGCAGTTTGGCGGGTCGAATCCTGAGTGCCGCGTAACAGAGTGAGCGCCTGTTTCTCGTCCCAGCTTCTGCCAACCTAGCAGTTCGAAAGCACGTAAAAATGCAAGTAGGTAAATAGGGGCCACTACGGTGGGAAGGTAACAGCATTCCGTGCACCTTTGGCATCTAGTCATGCCGGCCACATGACCATGGAGACGTCCTCGGACAAGCGCTGGCTCTTCGGCTTTGAAACGGAGATGAGCACCGGCCCCTAGAGTCGGAAACGACTAGCACGCATGTGCAGGGGAACCTTCACCTTCACCTTCACTTCAATTATTATATAGAGATAATTCTTTAGAGACAACTCACCCCTGTAGCTTTGAAAAATATATTTTAAGAACTATCTTTCTAGAATGCGTTCTCTACTGTTGAAAATACCAAGCACCTATCAAAACAGAATTAGTACCATAGCTACAAAACAAATAACTTACCGAAAAGTTTCACTCGTCCAGAACTAAGCAAGTTTGGATCATCTTTTCTGACGTTCCCAAGGGATTCACGAACCAATTCTTCTATGTGCTCAATACCTATTGCCTTGCCTGTGGGGCCCACCTATAAAAGGAGTCATGTATAATTCAAACTCTATTACTACTTCAAGTTCATTATTATAGAGAAAATAGAATTCATTAAAGAAATCATTATGAGTTTAATTTAGTAAGGATTCATTAATTTTAAATAGAATTTTAGAATTTTTTAACATTGCTTATGTAATTTAAAGTTATACTCACAAGCAATTTATCTGCAACTATCGCACAATTGCATCTCATTCTTTCTTCCAGTTCAAACGTAAGGAAAAAAATGTGTCATTCATATAAATCTAGCCACATAGCAAAATTCCACCATATTAAGTGGAAGTAACTTTTTGTTTATCTCTTTGCAGTGATAAAAAATTATATTGCCTGATAGTAGTGGAATAATTAAAGAATGTTCTGTATGGGGTTTTGCACACACAGAGAGATGCAAATGATTTTTTTGTGTTTTCCATTTAATTTTTCAGAGTTTAAGTTTTGTAATAGCCAGACAGCAATTTCACCAGATATATCAAGTTGACAGAATACTAACTACAAAGAAAACACATAGGTATGCCTTCTCACCTGTAGCAAGAAGAGAAAGAGATTTTTTTTGCAAAAAATGCTTTTTGCTTACCATCCTAGCAAAACAAGCAGTCAGATAGCCACTTCCTGATCCTACATCCAATGCCTTTGCTCCTTCTACTAGCTGGTCCTTCAGTAACTCAAGGGCGTGAGCATGCTATAGAAACAACCATTATACATAACATTACACATTTTCTACATAACTTATTTTCACAGTTTTTAGCTCAGTCTTCCCCCATTTGGGGTCTTGAGTGAGATGTGTTGAGTGACAATTTCTCTTACATCAAACCACCAACCGTGCAGGGCTGAGAAAAGGTTGCAGTCCAATACATTTCGACTGCATCAAGGTGAAAATAACAATTCTTCTTTTTAACTAGATTCTAGCACCATTTTTCAAGCAAAAGAGGAAACACGTTAGTTCTCACCAACTTAGTTCCTGGCAGACAAGATTTCTGTAGTACAGGTATACAGGTAGTCCTTGACTTACAACAGTTCATTTAGTGACCATTCAAAGTTAGAAGGGCACTGAAAAAAATGACTTATGATTGTTTTTCACACAACCATTGAGGCATCCCCATGATCACATGATCAAAACTCTTGGTGATTCTTCCAGGCACTTAGCAACTGACTCATATTTATGACAGCTGCAGTGTCCCAGGGCCATGTGATCACCTTTTGCCACCTTCTGACAAGGAAAGTCAATGGGGAATCCAGACTCACTTAACAACCCTGTTACTAAATTAACAACTGCAGTGATTCATAGTTGTGGCAAGGAAAGTCATAAAATGGAGCAAAAATCACTTAATAAATGTCTCACTTAGCAACATAAATCTTGGGCTCAACTGAGAAGTTGAGGATTACCTGTAGTTTCATGCATTTGTATTGATTTGTGTCATATACCTCAATGAGAGATATAACTCAAAATTATTCAGAAGATGTAGATTAATGATGTATATAAGACACAAGGAAGGGTCTCATATATAATTCAGTGGCAGTGTATATGGATACAGCCTTAGGTCAAATCATCTGGGCACTTTCTGTAGTTATAAGTTACAAAATTTCATTTTCTTCTATTACAAAAAATATCATATAGCAATGCCAGAGTAAGCCTGCATGGAAATAAACTGATAATGCAAATTATAAAGCTTTACATTGGCGGTCTCTCTGCTTTACTGAGTAAATATTTTTCAATGCAAGAATGTCTTCATATACTGTACTTTTTAATATAAAAATCTGTCTTACCATGTGAGGTGCACTGATGGTAGCCTTGTATCCTGAAATAAAACCATCAATAAAAGGGGTTTTTCCCCATGCTAAGAAACATCATTCAAGCAACATTACAAACCCTTCATTTTCTCAATCCTTCCAGGCAATTAAAAGTGTAAGATGGCGAGCAACTTTTAGTTCAGGTATAATAGTTTTTAAGAAGGTAAGGACTGCAAACGGCAGGGTTTTTGTTCTCTCAGGCTTTTCACTGAATCATACAGGGATTTTTAAAAAACTCTTTGAAGCCCAATCTATATGAAGCCCAATGTCTGATTTTCAGCTCAAAGTGGCAGATAATCATACCACTGATCTTTAAATCTTTCAGAAATAACTCGAGCTACCCAAAGTAGATTCAGGAACTATGGACACTCCTGAATTAAGGTTCTTGTTTAAAGTCTTCATATTAACTTATGTTCTGGAGATGACTACTTGATTGCTAAAGTGTATCAAATGTTACTTAAGATGAATCTGGAAGATGAAAACATTGAAGCCTGTGTGGTAAAATGGGCAAAAAAAATGGGTATAACATAACGCTAGTTAAATGGGAGAATGTATGGACTAATGGACTAAAATTTACCTTAAATTATAGCTTGAAAGACATTTTTTATAAAATGATGTATTGTTGGTATTTGACTCCAGATAGACTAGCAACAATGTATAAAGAGACTTCTAATAAGTGCTGAAGATGTAGTCAAAATCCAGGTTCATTTTATTGTATGCGGTGGCTTGCAAATACGTGAAAACATACCGTATATACTTGAGTATAAGCCGACTCGAGTATAAGCCGAGACCCCCAATTTCACCCCCCAAAACTGGAAAAAGTTATTGACTCGAGTATAAGCCGATCCGCCGTTCTGCAAGCCTGAATACACAGGAATACCCTGTGTGGCCGCGGCTCGTCGGCAGGTCTCCGTTCCTCCTGCCGACCTTTGGGGAGGTTTGGGCGCCTCCCCAAACCTCCCCAAACGTCGGCAGGTCTCCGTTCCTCCTGCCGACCTTTGGGGAGGTTTGGGCGCCTCCCCAAACCTCCCCAAACCTCGGCAGGTCTCCGTTCCTCCTGCCGACCTTTGGGGAGGTTTGGGCGCCTCCCCAAACCTCCCCAAACCTCGGCAAGTCTCCGTTCCTCCTGCCGACCTTTGGGGAGGTTTGGGCGCCTCCCCAAACCTCGGCAGGTCTCCGTTCCTCCGCGCAGACCTGCCGACCTTTGGGGAGGTTTGGGCGCCTCCCCAAACGTCCCCAAACCTCGGCAGGTCTCCGTTCCTGTTTGGGGAGGTTTGGGCGCCTCCCCAAACCTCCCCAAACCTCGGCAGGTCTCCGTTCCTCCGCGCAGACCTGCCGACGTTTGGGGAGGTTTGGGCGCCTCCCCAAACCTCCCCAAACCTCGGCAGGTCTCCGTTCCTGTTTGGGGAGGTTTGGGCGCCTCCCCAAACCTCCCCAAACCTCGGCAGGTCTCCGTTCCTCCGCACAGACCTGCCGACCTTTGGGGAGGTTTGGGCGCCTCCCCAAACGTCCCCAAACCTCGGCAGGTCTCCGTTCCTGTTTGGGGAGGTTTGGGCGCCTCCCCAAACCTCCCCAAACCTCGGCAGGTCTCCGTTCCTCCGCGCAGACCTGCCGACCTTTGGGGAGGTTTGGGCGCCTCCCCAAACGTCCCCAAACCTCGGCAGGTCTCCGTTCCTGTTTGGGGAGGTTTGGGCGCCTCCCCAAACCTCCCCAAACCTCGGCAGGTCTCCGTTCCTCCGCGCAGACCTGCCGACCTTTGGGGAGGTTTGGGCGCCTCCCCAAACGTCCCCAAACCTCGGCAGGTCTCCGTTCCTGTTTGGGGAGGTTTGGGCGCCTCCCCAAACCTCCCCAAACCTCGGCAGGTCTCCGTTCCTCCGCGCAGACCTGCCGACCTTTGGGGAGGTTTGGGCGCCTCCCCAAACGTCCCCAAACCTCGGCAGGTCTCCGTTCCTGTTTGGGGAGGTTTGGGCGCCTCCCCAAACCTCCCCAAACCTCGGCAGGTCTCCGTTCCTCCGCGCAGACCTGCCGACCTTTGGGGAGGTTTGGGCGCCTCCCCAAACCTCCCCAAACCTCGGCAGGTCTCCGTTCCTGTTTGGGGAGGTTTGGGCGCCTCCCCAAACCTCCCCAAACCTCGGCAGGTCTCCGTTCCTCCGCGCAGACCTGCCGACGTTTGGGGAGGTTTGGGGAGGCGCCCAAACCTCCCCAAAGGTCGGCAGGAAGAACGGAGACCTGCCGAGGTTTGGGGAGGTTTGGGGAGGCGCCCAAACCTCCCCAAAGGTCGGCAGGTCTGCGCGGAGGAACGGAGACCTGCCGAGGTTTGGGGACGTTTGGGGAGGCGCCCAAACCTCCCCAAACAGGAACGGAGACCTGCCGAGGTTTGGGGACGTTTGGGGAGGCGCCCAAACCTCCCCAAAGGTCGGCAGGTCTGCGCGGAGGAACGGAGACCTGCCGAGGTTTGGGGAGGTTTGGGGAGGCGCCCAAACCTCCCCAAACAGGAACGGAGACCTGCTGAGGTTTGGGGACGTTTGGGGAGGCGCCCAAACCTCCCCAAAGGTCGGCAGGTCTGCGCGGAGGAACGGAGACCTGCCGAGGTTTGGGGAGGTGCCCAAACCTCCCCAAACAGGAACGGAGACCTGCCGAGGTTTGGGGAGGCGCCCAAACCTCCCCAAAGGTCGGCAGGAGGAACGGAGACCTGGGGAGGTTTGGGGAGGCGCCCAAACCTCCCCAAAGGTCGGCAGGAGGAACGGAGACCTGGGGAGGTTTGGGGAGGCGCCCAAACCTCCCCAAAGGTCGGCAGGAGGAACGGAGACCTGCCGAGGTTTGGGGAGGCGCCCAAACCTCCCCAAAGGTCGGCAGGAGGAACGGAGACCTGCCGAGGTTTGGGGAGGCGCCCAAACCTCCCCAAAGGTCGGCAGGAGGAACGGAGACCTGCCGAGGTTTGGGGAGGCGCCCAAACCTCCCCAAAGGTCGGCAGGAGGAACGGAGACCTGCCGAGGTTTGGGGAGGTTTGGGGAGGCGCCCAAACCTCCCCAAAGGTCGGCAGGAGGAACGGAGACCTGCCGACGTTTGGGGAGGTTTGGGGAGGCGCCCAAACCTCCCCAAACGTCGGCAGGTCTGCGCGGAGGAACGGAGACCTGCCGAGGTTTGGGGAGGCGCCCAAACCTCCCCAAACGTCGGCAAGTCTCCGTTCCTCCGCGCCCTGCCTGCCTGCTTCTTTCCGCTGCGGAAAGAAGCAGGCAGGCAAGGCGCGGAGTTTGGGGAGGTGCGCGCGCACCTCCCCAAACCTCCCCAAACTTCGGCAGGTCTCGGACGGCGGTGGCTTGGGAGAGGTGCGGGCGATCCCGGAAGCACCAAAGCCTCGGCCGCGCACAAGTCCTCGGTAAGTTTTTTTTGTTGACTGGAGTATAAGCCGAAGTGGAATTTTTCAGCCCAAAAAGTGGGCTGAAAAATTCGGCTTATACTCAAGTATATACGGTACTTCACAAGCATAACAATGACAATACAGAAAATATTTAAGATACAAATATTAATGGAACCTGAAGCTTGTCTTTTAGGTATTATGAAAAACAATTTGGAGTGCTATTCCTTCACATGGTGATAGCTGCAAAGATTGTACTTGCCACGCACTGGAAGGAAAAAGGGACAGATGAAGAATGGATTTAAAATTGACTGAATTAGCAGAGATGACGAAATTAACTGCTTTGATCAGACAGCTTTATAAGAGACTGGAAACCGTTTGTGGACTTTCTACACACTAAATACAATAACAGATAGTTAATAGAACAATTTGAAGATTAGTGTAATGTTTAGTTTAACCTGTTGACCACTCTTTCTTCTTTTATATACATATCTTTGTAAAAGGGGAGAATTTACTGTTTTTTCTTTTTTTCAGCATCCAGCTGGGATGGATTCTATACTGTATGTTAGATGTTAAATTTATTTGGTATTCGGATCACCTTTTTCTCTTTGTTTATACACCTTTTTTTTCTTTGTTGTTAGAGTTGGACATATGTTTTTTTTCCTGTTTTATATTTTATCTTTTATGATAAAACAAAATAAATATACTTAATAAAAAGTCTTCATATTCCCTTTAGTACCTGTAGAATAGTCTGAATGAAACCATGCTTTTTAGTGGCTTGGGACAGATATGAGGTTCCAAGCATGAAAACAATATATAATGTGGTCTCTAATATATGCAATATTTCTTTACTAACTGACAGTAGTTTGTGATCTTACCAATTGACTGAGGAGAATCCATATATGGAAAATAATTTGTATAGTGGGCTCTATCGGTAGCCAGCATCGCAGCATAAACACTTTGAGATTTAATCACACCATTTTCTACAGGGAGAAATGAATACAAGTTATTATGCAGTATAAACAACTTCATATCTGACCAGCTCAAGGCAGCTACAGGTCAGATATAGATCATATTCCTTGGTATATAGCTTATGTTAGATTTTATAAAAAGCTAAGAATACTGAATTATCTTAGTTATAAGTCAAACTAAGAACATAATTTAGTTTTCTTAATTTCTTAGCTTCTTAACATCCATCAATTATATATCAAGGAATATGATCTATATCTGAAATCCAGTACCCTACAAATAGTACAATTCAGCTTCAGATTTTTCCTCTATTTCATAATATTAGAACTAGCATAAGATTATTTTTTGTGTAGCCTTAGATAACTGGAATTCATTACAAAACATAGTAACAACTTTCAACTTGGATCATTTAACCCTAATTAAATGTCAATAGATAATAAAGTTATCAGTACCATTATTCATGATAGTTACATATTATCTTCAATATTAATTATTTGGAAAAACATAAAGGTATATTATCACCATTTGGCCACTGTAAAGGAAAATAGGAAGTCTTTTTGCCTAATGTCGTTAGGACTTTCTGTCCTTAAAAAAAGGTTGGTGGGAAAGAATTATACTGTACACCTTAGAATGGAAGTGGTGGGTTGTCTACCACTTAACTACCCCTAGTCTAATTAAGATTTCAGTATTGTGGTGTTCCATTTGATATAATTGTTAAAAGACATCCTTAATTTACCAGACCACCAGAATCGTTAATTATGAAAAATGTCCAGGTACTTCAGCAGTGTTTTAGAAGTCTGTCCTAAATGTAAACAGCTGTTTGTACTCACTATACAGATTGTTGATCAGTTCAGTGTGTGTCTTCCCACTTGAAGTCCAAGCCATAGTTCTCGTTGGCAACAGTCCCATTAGTAAAACAGAAAAAGGCAGCAAATAGCTCATTGCACATAAATGTTCCCAATCCTTCCTAGCCAGTCACAGTGGGGTTTTTTTTTAAAAAAGGAGGAAGCAAAAGATGTTTAAATAAAACTTTATAGAAACAAAATCCTACATCAGCCAGAAAGCAGCCAAGATTAAGAATAGATGTCCAGAGGCATGCATAAATAGAAAACACATTTGCTGCTAAAGTTTAAAGTAAGTAGAGAGTTTCATATTACGAGAGAGAGACTGGCAATGAATTCAGAAGCTTATTCACTTGTAATCCTTTGGTTGGTCATACCATATCAATCTAACTCTGAATTTTAGAATTAACGTCATTATAATAAAGGATCTTTAGCACCATTTCATTTCAGCAGGTATTGTGCAATTTTATAAATGCAACTTAACAATTTTTATGCCAAACAGCTGTGGAAGATAATTTGAAAGTTCTAGCTCCTCACCAACACACAGATCCCTCCCCAAAATCATTCCCTTGCCTTTCAGCCTCAGCTTCCAAACTCTGCTTAAATTATTTTATCTGCTTTAGAAGCCAACTTCCCGATACCACTTCTCAAGTCAAAGGCACGTGAGCCTTTCTCAGTTTTCCTCCAGCACAGCAGAAGACTGTTTAGAGAAGTCCCTTCCAGGACAACTCTCCTAGCAACTCCCTTCTGCAGGAAACTTCATCTGCTGACTTTATAGTATTCTTTAAGCCAGCATTGCTGAAACCTTGCAACTTTGACTTAGCAACCACCCATGGGGTTGACTTAGCAACCACCCATGGGGTTGACTTAGCAACCACCCATGGGGTTGACTTAGCAACCACCCATGGGGTTGACTTAGCAACCACCCATGGGGAATTCTGGGAATTGAAATCCACCTCTCTTAAAGTTGTCCAGTTCAAGCCTTCCTCCTGCACGACAAAGCAGGACAATTTATTTTAGCACAGCAAACTCAAAACTATATACTGAATCGGGAAGCTGTTGCTCTCTCATGCCACACTTGCCCACGATGAACTCAACTAAGCTAGTTCTCTGCTTTCACACCACACGCTGAACCAGACTACCCCTTCGCCAAGTGGTCCAGAGCAGATAGGACCTCTCAAAACACCCACCAGCACGAAGCGACAGGGAGGATTCCTCTGTGCAAACGCAGAAAACGCATATCCCCACCCTCTCCAGTTTGTTATGTAACACTCGAAGGGAGGAGGAAAAAGTTACGGCTCGTGTCTCAGGAATTCCAAAACGTAGTTAACGCAAACACCCCAAGTAATGCCCGGTTCCAAGATGTCGCCTTTAACTACATGGAGAAGAGGCTTCGTTACTCTAAAGCAGGGGTAGGCAACCTCGGCTCTTTTATGACTCATGGACTTCAACTCCCAGAATTCCTGAGTCAGCATAGCTGACTCAGGAATTCTGGGAGTTGAAGTCCATGAGTCATAAAAGAGCCGAGGTTGCCTACCCCTGCTCTAAAGAGATAGACTAAACATATGACGTTTGCCACTTCCGTTGTTCTTAGGCGTCTCCATATGCGGGCTGAGGGCTCTGAAGCAAAAACAAGCGAAGTGAAGCTCCTTAAGCAAGATTAAAGGACTCAACTTTTTCTGCGAAATAAGTCCGGTCTTTTCCTCACCTCCTTATGTCTCCCTGGATATAATATGCTCTCTTCTTACCTAGGGGAACAGCGCTCGGATTTAATGTTTCCCCCAACTTTCTTTGAGGTCTGTCTTTCCAGCACTCCTCTCCCGCACATGGACGATGCCACAACGGGCCATACGGAACCGGAAGTTAAATAGGAATGCCAATCAACCGCGATCCATCTTTAATTGTTGGGGGAATCGATGGTTTTTCTTACCTCCGTCCTCGCTCTCTTCGCCAATTGGCCAGCGTGGAGGTGAGAGAGACCTGCTCGCTCAGTTCCTTTTCTCTTGGCGGGTTCTGACTCCCACCAGGAGCAGGTTTATGCATCCAGGTAGGAAGAGTCGCAGATCAAGTCGCGCGAGGGGGTGGGGTGGGGTGGGGGATAGGGCAAAAACCCATTGCGGTGCAGAATGGGAGGGATCCCTCCAGCGATCACCTGGAAAGATCATTGTTGAAGGCCTTCCGTTTCTGTGTCTCGAGACTGGCGCATCAGTGCTATTTTGGCAGTGCAGCTCTCTTGGTAGGTGGAGCACGCGATGTGTCTGTATCATGTTTTTTTTTTAATTGCCCAAGTCATTCAGGGTTTTCAAAGTCATTTTTTAAGGCGTTTACTTTCTCCAGGATAAGCAACACGGTCTCCAGCTGTTCTGGATTGCAACACTGGGAATTCCCGGTCGGTGTGCTTGGGACTTTTTTTTTTTTTTTTTTTTTATTGAAAAGTTTTAAAATACAATTTTCCTTTAAAAAACCCCCCTTCCCCCTCCCTCCTCCCCCCCTACCTCCCCTCCTCCCCCCTCCCTCCCCCCCCTACCTCCCCCCTCCCCCCCCCTACTTCCCAGAGCTGAATACAAGGTATATATATATATAAAAAAAAGCAAACCTAAGCAACCATATACTAACAACTATAAATTCTAAAATCCATCACTCTCTAGCTTATATAGGATAAAACAGACCTTAACAATATTAAATATATATATATAAAAAAAAAACTAGAATAAGAAAAGGACACTCTCTAGCTTATATAGAATGAAACAAACCTTAATAGTATTAAACATACATAGTATTAATAGTATTAAACATAAGGAAAAAGAAGAAAAGAAAAAAAAACAAACCCTTCTCAACCCTATACTTATCCTAAGTAAACTCCATTGCAAACAAAACTTGAACTTTAATCCAAAAAAGCTCACCCTTTCCACAAAACCACCAAATATAGAAATATATTGCGTCTACACCCAAATCTTTTCCCCCCTCCCCTACTTGACTACTTGACTATATCGTAAAAGTTCCAAAGACTTCTGCAATTCCTGCTACTTTCTCTTCTTAGATCGTTTTGCAGCAGCACGCGTCACTCTCTGTTTTATAGATTCATCCGACGAGGTTATATCTTGATCTCCTCCAACACCGTTGTCTTCTATCTGACCATCTTCGGCCTCTTGATGCACTCCTTCTCCAGATCCCTTTCCAGCTTCCAAAAGTGTTAATGGCGTTGCATTTAAAACATTATTGTAGAAATCACGCGCTTGCATCACAGTAACCAAACGGTACTTTTTACCTTCGTGCGTCACCATCAACCCCACTGGAATCTCCCATCTGAACCTTATATCTCGCTGCTTGAGCTCTTGCACAAGAAATGTAAAATCCTTCCTTCTCCTTAGAATCTTTGGAGGAATTTCTTTTAAGACCAAAACTTCTTGATTAGCAATCATAACTTTAGTATCATAAGCAGCTTGTATAACTTCATCTCTAGTTTCCCTTTTTGCAAAGTATACCACCACATCTCTAGGCAACTTCCTCTGTCTGGCAATCCCTGAATTCACACGAAACACTTTGTCCATGCCTCCTTTTATTTCAGATGCTGGCTGTTTCAACACTATTTCAAAAGCCTCAGAAACCAGCTGCTTTAGATCTTCCTTAGTATTCTCCTTTAAGCCTCTAATTCTAATGGCAAACTGCATCTGAAAATATTGAGCAAGACACAGTTCCTTTTCCATTTTATTTTCATTCTCCAATACTTTTGTTTCTAATATAGCATTCTTTTGAGTCAAGTCTTCTAGCTTTTCCTCCAATTCTTCCACACACTGAGCCACTTTACACACTGAAGTCAAGATGTCTACCCTCATTGCTTTGAGCTTCTGTTCCATCCTCTCCTCCATTCTCTCCTCCAATTTCTCCAATTTCTCCTCCATCTGTGCAAATCTAATATTAATTGATTCCAAAATTACCTGGGTATGTTTTTCAAGAGCATCTTGTAAGTCCTTTGATGTCAATACATCAGGAGGATGCAGCGCCTGCAATAATGATTGTTGCACGGGAGAAGTTCCAGCACTCCGAAGAGTTTTAGGGGGTGGTTTAGCCGCCATCTTTTACCAAATATGACGCACTTTCACTTCAAATTTGTAATCCAAAAAAGTCCATCAAGCTGGAGAGTAAAACATAATAATCCTCTTTACCATTTCCTCTTGTATCGCTCTGCCTGCTCCTTTAAATCATAGTCATTCCTTCAGGCAGGGGTGGTCGCAGACGGCTGGCTCTGCTCCAAGAACAGGAGCAGAGGCGACGGCCAGCTGGGAGCAGCCCAGGCTACGGGGGAGTTCAATCCTTCAGCCGCCCAAGCCATAAGCTCAGGCGGCCAGGTGTGCTTGGGACTTTTGAATTGCTAACCGTATCTGGAGGACTGTAGCTTGGAAATTAGGGAAAAACCTCAACACTGTAGGAGTGAATTGCACAGCAAAACCAAATTCCTGGGGAAGGTGGTGAACTCAGGTTCTTGGGAATGTTCGGGTGGGTTAATAGAGCCATCTGCTGGGAATCTCCAAATTGGATTTCTGCATGGAAGAGAAGCTGAAATTGATGGCTTAAAGGGTCCCTTTCAATTTTATGGCAGCAATATCACTGAGTACTCAAAACTTTCAAAAATATTCAATTGAAAGCATTTAACTAACAGCTTGCCACAGTTCATAAATACATATTTTATAAGAAGTTGGCATTTGATTTTGTCGTAATCTATGATACATTATAGCAGAGATTTGTCTTGGAAGTCTCTGGTGCAGTATTTTGCAACTTTAGCAACTTTAAGATGTGTGGATTGGGGAATGCTGGTTCATTTGCTAGCTGGACAATTCTGGAACTGAGGTCCACACAAGTTGTGGTTGATAAACACTGCCCTGGTGCTATGCCTACAAATCATATATAAGGATAAATATAAGTGCATATCAATTTAAAGTTCAGATTGAATCTGTAAGTTGCACTGGGAGGGCAATGCCAGCATTCTTTGCAGCTTTGGAGCTGACATTTTCCAGTTTGCAGTAAGCAATATACTTTGTAATTCTTCCTTTTTAATCTTTTAAGCATATTTTTAAATTAACATTTTTCTCCAAGGAATGTACATATTAGTTTCTGGCTGTTCCTTGTTTAGGTAATGGTCAGTTTATTATTATTATTATTATTATTATTATTAGTAGTAGTAGTAGTAGTAGTAGTAGTAGTAGTTCTGCTACCTATTCTAACGTATGGCTTTGAAACATGGACACTAACCTCACGATCGATACAAAACTGGGGTTTTAATTGTATTTTTAATTGTAATTGGGTTTTTATTTCAAGGTTAGTGTAATTATTTTAATTGTTTTTAATTTTTGTAACTTGTTGCATTGTTTTAAAAAACCTTGTGAACCGCCCTACGGGAGAAGGGCAGTATATAAGTTTAATAAAATAAATAAATAAATAAATAAATAAATAAATAAATAAATAAATAAATAAAAGCTGCAAGTGTCACAAAGAGCCACGGAAAGATACATGCTTGGCATCACAAGACAAGATAGAAAGACCTGCATATGGAATAGAGAACAAATGCAAATATACAATGCGATCAAAAGAGTAAAAGAATTGAAATGGAAATGGGCTGGTCACATAGCAAGAAGAATTCATAGCAGGTGGACTAAGGCAGTCCACAAAAGAGACCCATAACAAGATGGATCAACGACATCAGCAAGTATTGCAGGCCCAGTTGGCAAAAGAAAGCTCAAGACCGTATTGGTTGGAAACGTGGAAGAGGCCTTCATCCAGTAGTGGATAGACAATGGCTAAAATTAGTAGGATGGCATGCTTTAGTACAGACATGTCAAACACAAGGCCCGGGGGCCAGATCCGGCCCGCAAAGTGGTTTCATGTGGCCCCCGAAGCCATCCTGGAAACAGTGAGGGAACGGCCCCCACTGCCTTGGCCCTGGCCCAGAGACCCTCCTTCTGCCAGAGACCCTCAGATCTGTCCCACTCCTGCCCAGGCCCCCGTAGGCACCCTTGATGCCAACGATGTAGAGCTGGCCACGCCCACCCAGTAGGCCATATGCACTCTAGCCACGCCCACCCAGTAGGCCACGCCCACCCTGGCCATACCCACCCGGCCCCCTAAGGGCAACCTCAATGCTGACGTGGCCCTCAATGAAATTGAGTTTGACACCCCTGCTTTAGTAGGATGGCATGCTTTCCTATGGTATGGGAAGAACAAAATTCATAAATACTTTCAAAACTCCTAAGTAAGAAATGCACTGCTTTTGACATAGGAAAAGGTAAAATCAAGAACTTGCATGAAAATACCAGGATGGATTTCAGCAATGGAGGCGTTTGTACATCCAAACCTAATCAATTATGAGAAACTTGTGACTTATAAAGATATTTTGAATACTGATGGGACACTACAAACTAAACAAGAATTAGAAGAACAGGGCATTGAGTTATCATGGTAGCCACACCTGCAAATGCAAATGAAATATGAGAAAGATGCAAAAATAAATGGTTTTTACAAAGACCAGACAACGTTAGACCAGATACTAATGTCATCAGATGACAAATTGATTAAGAAACTGTACAGCTTTCTGTTAAATTAAAAATAGAAGATGAGCAAGTTAAAGAAACAATGATAACTTGGGCAAAAAACTTTGGGCACATGTAAAGTTAGAAAAATGACAAAACCTATGGGAAAGAAATTACAGAATAACAAGGGCAGCTATATAAAATGTTCTATAGATGGCACTTACCACCTGCAAGATTAGCAAAAATGTTTAAAAATGTGTCTAGCAATTGTTGGAAATGCAGACAAAATCCATATTATCATCTTGGGTGGACATGCCCTAAAGCAGGGGTAGGCAACCTCGGCTCTTTTATGACTCATGGACTTCAACTCCCAGAATTCCTGAGTCAGCTGACTCAGGAATTCTGGGAGTTGATGTCCATGAGTCATAAAAGAGCCGAGGTTGCCTACCCCTTCCCTAAAGCAAAGAACTATTGGTCAAAAATACATAAGTGGCTAGAAAAGATGATAGGAGCACATGTAGACTATAAAGCACAATTATTTCTTTTAGGCATAATTTCAGAAAATTATGATAGGAAAAGTGTATACTTAATATTACATATATTAACAGCAGTGAGAATTATATTTGATCAGTACTGGAAAAATGAAGAAATACTATCTGAAGAAGACATAATTAAGAAAATTTTGGACTGTGCAGAAATGGGTAGGCTCACATTGAAAATGCAGGGGAAGCAAGACTCAGAATACTTTTAAACATGGGAAATTTTTTTATAAATGGTTAGAAAAAATGGAATAAAGGGTAGGAATGGAAATTGTATTACTATTAATCTTACATACATAAACCCAGACAGCGTGTTGCTTATTAAATACTAAAGACTGTTACTGTAAAAAATTAATAAAAGGTACATAAAAAAGCAAATATTTTTTTTCACTTTTTCATGTCCACTAATGTTTTAGAAGGGATGCGGTGGCTCAGTGGGTTAGGACGCTGAGCTTGTCGATCAGAAGGTCGGCAGTTTGGCAGGTTGAATCCCGAGTGCCGCGTAACAGAGTGAGCGCCTGTTTCTCGTCCCAGCTTCTGCCAACCTAGCAGTTCGAAAGCACGTAAAAATGCAAGTAGAAAAATAGGGACCACTACGGTGGGAAGGTAACAGCGTTCCGTGCGCCTTTGGCGTCTAGTCATGCCGGCCACATGACCACGGAGACGTCCTCGGACAAGCGCTGGCTCTTCGGCTTTGAAACAGAGATGAGCACCGGCCCCTAGAGTTGGAAACAACTAGCACGCATGTGCGGGGGAACCTTTACCTTTACCTTTAATGTTTTAGATAGACCCAATCTGGCCTTTGGACCATCTTGTTTTACCAATGAAAGATATATATGAGTTCTGTTAGAAATTTGAGAACACAGCTTGGTCTAGTTAGTAGTTAAGGCACCAGGCTAGAAAGTTCTAGTCCTGTTATAGCCATAAAAGCCAGCTGGGTGACTTTGTGCCTGTCACTCTTTCAGCCGAATCCACCTCATAGAACTGTTGTTGTTGTGAGGAAAATAGGAGGAAGCTGTATTGGATCTGTTCACTGCCTTGAGTTATTTGTAAAAAAATAATGAAGACAGAACACAAATAAAGCTTATTATGCAGGTAATCCAGCTCTAAAATGGCTAATTTCCTGTGGAGTCATAAATATTGAAGAATTTATTTTCAGTTTATAATATTTTCTACCCAGATGTTTAAAGTTGAATCTTTTTCTGTAGAAAATTCCCTGTATATTTTGATTATAAACACTTGGAAAAAAGTAAGAGTCAGCAAAGTTTTGTATGTACTACAGCAGATAAATTGGCACCAAGAATTTTAAGTGTGTAGAGTTTTGAGAAAATTTAAACATCTGCTTTTTAAAAAAGTTACTCTACTTCTGATCCCAAAGTAAAACAAACAAACAAAAAAAGATATATGTCAACATGATATTACCTATATACCTGGTAACTTACTCATCATTTTCTTTCTTTCTTTTTCAGAATTGCTGCATCATGATCATGATTGAAAGTGTTGATTCTCTGGTTACTGTTTCCAGCCAGGACCTCTGGACTGAAATTTGTTCATCTCTGCCACATCCAGACCTGAATGAAGAATCCAATAATGCATTTGCAGATTCCTTTGCAGAGTCTTATGTTCACGTGATGGAGAATCAGATGGACGCAAAAGGCCCCTCTTTGCAAATGAATGAGAAGCCCTGGGTGCCACTGAAAGATTCAGAACTCTACTTGGCATCTTTAGGTCAGTATGGAAATATTTTCTAATCTAGGCTTATTCACAGAATACTTTCCTCAACCTGGAAGTGTGAGACTTTGAATCCTATCATCCTAGCTACAGATAACGATATTGTTGGGAGGATCATTTAGAACTGAGACTTGTGAATCCACCCGTATTTAAACAATCTTTTTGAACACATATTTGTGTATAATTTTAAAGCAGTGTTTTTCAAACTTGGTAACTTAACAATGTGTGGACTAGAACTTCCCAGCCACCATTTTGGCTGAGGAATTCCAGGACTTGAAATACATCTTATAGTTGTCAAGCTATAAAAAAACCACTGCTTTGAAGGATTATGGTCGAAGTCTTTAAGCTTGATACAGATGCACTTTTTAAAGAATACATCTGTGAAGTTCATCAGTTGCATAAGTGATTATTGTAGTTTCATGTTTTTCTGGATGTTGTCCAATATTCTGTGATGACAAAGATTCCCATTTTATTTTTAAGATTTGTGACAATAAGATATATCGTATTTTCCTACCTGAGATTTTACAGAGATGCGAAAGAAATATCACTGTCCATTTTGTCTAATTTGTTTTTTTGAATGAAAATCTGTGAGAAATATAACTGAAGTTATCATTTTTTTCAATAATTTACCTGTTGAAAAAGAGAAATCTAACCTATCTATCAGCCAATTGGGAAAAAGAAGAATGGGTGTTTTTCTTCATGCAGATGAAATTCCTAAAGATTATAAAGATTTCTATTCTACTTTTTTTCTTGCCTGCTCTGCATATAATCATCTGTCAGTTTTCTCATCTCATATATTTGTAGGAGTAACTGTGAGCCATAATCCTTAAGGGGAAGTAAAATCCTTTCTTCTTTAAATATAAATGTCATTTTGGCGCACAGGTTTCTCAATTCATATTCTAATGTGGATTTGGGGCAGTAAAAGAAAAAATTTAAACAATGGCTTGTTCCATGCTGATATTTTTTTTAATCCAATCCCCAACAAAATAAAGCTCTGACATGAAGCTGTGACATTAAAAGGCCCTGTCAGGGTATACACATTGTAAAAATTGTTATAATTTATACAAAACCTCAAGAGTTGAACATTTTCTTGCTTTAACCTGACCACTGATTTTCATTTCCCTACAGGGTGCATTCTTCCCTTATTACTTTATTTCTTTCCTCAGAGAGAAGATTAATGAGAATAAAGGGTTTGTCTCAGGAAGTGACATCCAAAGATATCCTTCATACACTTTCTCAGGCTAAGAAAGAAAGTTGGGACAGGTTTCTGCAAGAGAAGTCTGAGTCTGACTTTTATATGGAGGGAATGGATTCTGATGAGAGGTAATGCTATGTAATAAAGATTTTATACATAACACCCCTTTGAAATATTTGTAATATAGAAATGGCAAGTAATGTGGGAGAAAGAATATTCTGGAGCATTTATTTATACTCTAGGGCAGGGGTGTCAAACTGCCGGCTGGCAGGCTGGATGCTTCATGCCAAAACCGCCGCCCACCCCATTGCCAGCAATGGGAAAAAAGTTGCGATATGTTGCGACATGTCATGTGAAGTTTGCGAGTTTGACACCCCTGCTCTAGGGGCTTTTGATGCATCTAAAGATGTTTTTAGTGATAAAGATCAGCTCAAAATATGCTTGGAAGGCGCTCTAATTGAATTCAAAGAATATGTCTTACTTATTTATCCCAACCAAAAATGTCTACCGATCTCCACATGTGCAAGATTAGGACTAATATTTGTAGCTAATCTGGTGCAGTGACGGCATGTGTTTTGGATACTTTGTGAGTTAGATGCCATTAAGTCAAGCTTGACTCCTGGTTCATCAGGAGTCTCTGTGGACAAATACTCACCATCTCACTATGTCTCTGTATAACCTGTAGCTCTACTATGTTTTTTGATCCTCTTCATCCACCTTATGTGTAATCTTCCCTTCAAATCAGTAAAGCATATTATTTAGTTCATTGTCTGCTTATAACACAAGTCCAAAAGATTATAGTTTCTGCTTGCTGGTCATTGATTCGAGGTGACTAGCAAGTGATTAATTGCTTCTTGTTGCAATCCAACATTCTCTTAATTATTAATTACAAATTTGTAATTCAAAACTATCTGCTTCTTTCTTTCATTCTTTCTCAATGCTCAATTACTAGAAAACCTTTGAAAAGACTTGTTTCAACTCAGGGTTTCTCATCCTTGGCAATGTGCAGATGTGTGGACTTCAACTCCCAGAATTCTCCAGCCAGCCTTGGCATCTAAACATTGCTAAGGTTGAGGAATACTGTTTTAACTGTTCTGATGTTTGTTTTCAAAATATCCTTATCCTTCATTAACTGGGTAAGTGTTATTGCCTTTCCCTATAGGGTTAGTCTCCTCTTTTTTACTTTAGTTCTATACATGAAGTCAAGATTCCAGTTTCTCGGCACATACAGAATCTGCTATTCTGCACTTCTCCTAAAACAGGAGTGTCAAACTCGCAACGCCTACCCCATTGCCGGCAGTGGAAAAAAAGCCGCGATACGTCACGTCACGTGACGTGTCGTGACGTATTGCGGCTTTTTTTCCACTGCCGGCAATGGGGTAGGCACGGTTTCACTATGACACATCCAGCCTGTGGGCCGGCAGTTTGACACCCCTGTCCTAAAGTCCTTTTTAAAAATAAAAAAAAACATATCCACTTAGTTATACAGGTAGTCCTTGACTTACAATTCATTTAGTGACTGTTCAAAGTTACAATGGCATTGAAAAATGTGACTTAAGACCATTTTTCAAAGTTACGACCTTTGCAGCATCCCCATGGTCACGTGATCAAAATTCGGATGCTTGGCAGAAGGTTCACAATTATGACCTTGGCTGTGTCCCAAGGTCACGTGATCCCCTGTTGTGACCTCCTGACAAGCAAAGGTCGAAAAATGGGGCAAAGTTCACTTAACAAATGTCTCGTTTAGCAACAGAAAGTGTGAGTTCAATTGTGGTTGTAAGTCGATGACTATCTGTATAGCTTACATTTTTGTTTACATAGTTTGCAAAAACACACCTACCCCTTTCACTCCTTTCCCCCCAGCTTTCCTGAATACATTGCTGGCTTTTCCGTGTTTCTGGCTTCTTTAAATTGGCTTCCCTACTGTTCTTCCTCAGTCCTAAGCAACTAGGTCGATATTTCTTCGTTTCAGTCTTGGTTAGAAGTCTGGCTAGTATTTTTAAAACCAGTGAGACTGTTTGTACTAGCATGGAATAGCCAAAGTTGTTTTGTTTTATTGCATCCTTTCGTCTTTCTGAGAAAATCCTGTATGGGTTTGGGAAAATGGCCCTGAACTAGTGAATAATAAATTAGAGCATACTATTGGAATATATCATTCCCTGTGTGTCCAATCACACTTGGCCAATAAAGAATTCTACTCTATTGGGTGAAACCTGCACATTTTCAACTTGCATTTTACATTTCGAAGTTTTTGTTCAGGAAAATTGAAATAATGAGCAAGCAGTTACCTTCTAGTTTGCAAAACAAAAAACAAAACCCCAGTTCTATATTTTCTCTTTGATTTTGTTAAGCAGTTACTGTGTCCCATTACCTGGTAAATCTGGTTTCAAAAGTAAATGTTTTCTTTTTCACTTTTGTACAGACTTGTACAGTCCTATAGGAGAGGCATCTTGATTTGGCTCTTGACATTTTGTATGTTTTTTGAATGTTTATGCCAGAAACATTATTTAAATAGGAAACTAAGTTGTTATTATCCATTTTGTGTGTGTGTGTGTGTGTGTGTAAAATCTGTTATGAATTCTACAGGGAGTAAGTGTGGGGGCTCTGCTGCCGTGAGACTTTGCAGCAGCATAAACAAGATTAATATCAAGCCAAAGCCTTGATAGTATTTGTCAGAGCTTAGTGCTTGTCTGATTTCTAGTGTTTGTCTAGCTTGAATCGAAAATCTGTGAACCACAGTGTTTGAAAAAGACATACCCCAGTGGAAATGGTAGTTTTTCTTTTCCTTTGAAAAAAATACATTTAAAGACTTGCATGGGGAAAATGTATGCGTCACCACCCCCTGGGGGAAAAATGCACAAAATAGTTTGCCAGACCAGACTCCTGTCCTAATAATAGAAATCATAAAAGAGCTTGGATTTTAATGGCAATAGGGAGAGTCTTCAAGGGAGACATCTTTCTCTAAAGGAAGAGGGAAATAGAAAGATAAGCCTGTTCTCAAGAACAGAAAAGAGAAACATGACAAGTGAAGAAAGAAAACGGCTAGGAAAAAAGCCAAGCCAGTACTAGTTATGAATAGATGCTCACTTATAGTTAGATCAGAATGCTTATCTTTTGTCCTTCTCGGCAACTGAGCCCGTTATATGCTTCCTAATCCCTTTCCTTACTTCCTCTGTCTTTAGGTTGTAGGAGTTTTTTGTAATCTACTTTGAGAGTCCCTTCGGCTGAAGAAAAATGCTTTAAATAAGTTTAGCTACCTTTAAATTTTTGCTGCATTCTTGTCAGCCATTTGACAACTACGTTTTATGAAGTCAGATGCCAGTGGCAACAGACAGGCAGTGCAGTATTGATTTAATCTTCATTCAATTCATCCTTCTTGACCCTGATTCTCAAATAAGTTGTGCTTGTAACTTGTAGCTTCAAGATTTAGCTATAGATTCTTTGGTTCCTGTTCAATAAAAGTGTCAAAACACAGTGTGCATCCGCTGTAAAAAAAAAAAAGGCCCAACAACATGTTAATAATATGAAATGTTATTGAAAACTAGAGATGCTAATATAATTACGCCTATGTATAAATGAATGATGTGACTGCATTTGGAATATTGTGTGAAGTTCTGGTTACTGCATCTAAAAAAAAGATATAGAAGAGTTACAGAAGGTTCAGAGATCAAAAGGTTGGAGCAGCTGCCCTATTTGGAAAAGTTGTGGCATTTAGCACTTTTAGTCTAGAAAGGTTGCGACTGTTGAGGTTTACAAAATTATTCATGGTATGGATAAAATGGGAAAAGACAAGCTCATTTCCCTTTCCAAAAATGTTAGATTCAATGCAATTGAATCCTGGAAGAATCGGAACATTATCTCAATATGTAATTAAACTGGCTACCATCTTGGCAGGTTCCAAAAAGAGACTTGGACCAATTCATGGAAATCATGGGTTTCCATGGCTACTAGCTTTGGTTTGGGGGGGGCTGCTTCTGAAGGTCATCTTCTGGAAGACCATGAGGCTTCCTAGTGCAGTTGGTTGGACACTGTAAGGATAGACTGCTGGACTAAATGGTCCAAGGTATAATCCAGCAGGCCACTATTTTATTATTTTCTCTATTTCCATCAACAAACTAGCTCTCTAAAAGCTGAAAAGAATGAGTACCGCACAAATTTTCCATGGAGGTAGAAACCAGAAAAACAAAGATCAATCTTGATGAAATCAAAAATGTAGAAAAAAAGAACATCCAGAAGAAAATTCACCAATGCAGTAGTTGCTCAATAGCTTGGAATGCTACTGATTTTTCCATTCTTAAGCCCGCTTACTCCTGGTCATATTATGACCCACAGTTGTCCTGTTACAGTGTTAAGGGATTGGAAAATTGCTAAAGCTATATTTTACATGATTTTCCTATCTTGTTTGTTTATTTACAGTGTTTACACTTATAGCCTGCCTATCTTCAAAAAGATCAAGGCTTTTTTTTTATTGAAAAGTTTTACAATACATTTTATCTTTAACAATCCCTCCCCCCCTCCCCCCACCCAACCCTTCCTAACCCTCCCTAACCCTCCCCCCTTCCCCCCTCCCCCCTCCCCGACTTCCCAGAGCTAAATACAAGGTATAAAAGTAAAAACAATCATAAACAACCATATGTTAACAACAATAAACTATTAAGTCTATCGCACTCTAGCTCATATGAAATGACTACAAGCAATACTAATATCACATAAAAAAACTTATACAAATGCTAAATGAAACTTTTTGGTCCCATATTTGTTCTGGATATAATCAATCCACTTTTTCCACTCCATAATATAACGTTGTTGTGAATGGTCTTTCAAATAAGCCGAAATCTTTGCCATTTCCGCCAGGTCAGAAACTTTTAGAGTCCATTCTTCTATAGTCGGCAGTTCCTCCTTCTTCCAATCTTGACCTACTAAAAGATCAAGGCTTTTAATGTGCTTCTCCCGATTGCATTCTCACAATAACCCCGTGAAGTACAGGTAGTCCTTGAGTTACGGATGTAATGGAGCCTGCCCATTCCACTCGTAACTCGAGTATTCATATCTTGAATAAGATCACTCCCTGCTTTTGCCCACACATTCACTAATTGAATGTGTGGGTGAATGCGCGGTTCATTAAGTGCGCATGAGGTATCTCAGGGTGGGGAAGGACATAGGGGGCCTAATGATGGAACAGGCTCCCAAGGCCTCCCCAACCCACTAAGATACCTCATGCTTCCCCCTCCTTTCCTGCCATTATGGACTCACTTATTTTAAGAAGATCTGTCCTCTCTCTGCCACGGTTTCTGTCTTTGAGGGAGAGGAGAGTCAATGGAAGCTTCTGGAAGCTGTAAAATCACTCGAGTTCAGGCACCCATCCTCTTTTGCAGAGAATGGGTACCTGAACTCACGAGATCACGGACCCCAGAAACTTCCATTTTCAGTGCAAACTCTGTGCCTCTCTCCTGCTCCCCTCCCTCAAGTCTTTTCCGCCACTACCGGAACACTTTTATCCGAATGGGGAGATGGGGAGTTCCGTCTGTAAGCAAATGGGGTGGTTGAAAATGCAGTGAATCTGCATTTTCAAGCGTTCCATTTGCACACAGACGGAGCTCCACATTTCTCCAAGGTCTCCGTTTGGATAAAAAGTGCTTGAGCGCGTAGGGGCTCTTGGAAATGCAGCCAATTGCTGTGTTTTCAAGTGTTGCACTTGCATACAGACGGACCTCCCCAAGCTCTCTGTTCGGATAAAAAGTGTTCTGGTGGCGGCGGAAATGAGTTGGGGGGGAGCAGGAGAGAGGCACAAGAGTTTGTGCCCAAAATGAAAGTTTCTGGAGTCTGTGATCTCACAAGGGTAGCCATTTTCTGCAAAAGAGGATGGGTGCCTGAACTCGCATGATATTACGGCTATCCAGGAGCTTCCATTGACTCTCCTCTCCCTCAAAGGCAAAAATCGCAGCAGAGAGGAGACAGATCTTCTCAAGGTGAGTCTGGCTTGGCAGGAAGGGAGGGGGAAGCAGTTATGGGGAACGGTGGGGGGGGAAGAGTGAATGTTGCAGAGCCTCTGCAGTTGTTCGTAAGGGCGAACAACTGTGGTTCTGCAACATTCATAATTTTGGGATTTTCTCATAAACACTAGGGGGCGCTTATTGCGTAACTTCGAACGAGCATTAAGTGAACGCTCGTAACTTTGGGAATTATCTGTAACTTGTATTGCAGAAGTTCACCAAGTAGTAATCTGCTTAATCATATTATTAAGTATGCTACAATTACTGTAGCAGGCATTGTGATAAGTTGCTAACCATAGTTTTCAACCCCTAATGGCCTAATTCTCATAATTTTATCATGGTTTTCCATACTTCCTATGGTTTCCAAATGGGAATTCCACTGGATTTTTTAGAGAAGGTATCTTTCAGAAACAGATTCTGCCCTTGCTTACATAAATGAATAATCATTGCCTGTTTTGGGGGTAATTAGTCTTTCTCAGTTACAGATCCATTTGAAGCTTGAAGCAAACCTGGTAGTCATATTCAAAAAATAACTGCCTTCAGAGATTTGCCTACTGACAAAAAGGGACAGTCACAAACCATCTTTTTTTCCCCAGAAAGAAACTATCTTTCTATGATCTTTGTCAGACTCTGATCTGCTGAAGCATGCTAGCAACTTAATTGTGGTTTTGTATGCTTGTTTTTAAAAACTGGTGGAGGAAGCCTTGATGGACTAATCTAAAGTTTTTATTGGTGCCTTCGGGCACCATATTTTCTACATCTGTCTTGAATAGAATTAGAATTAGAATTAGAATTAGGATAGAATAGAATAGAATAGAATAGAATAGAATAGAATAGAATAGAATAGAATAGAATAGAATAGAATAGAATAGAATAGAATAGAATAGAATAGAATAGAATAGAATAGAATAGAGCTGGACCTTGGAGGTCATCTAGTCCAGCCCCCTGCTCAGGCAGGAAACCCTATACCATTTCAGACAAATGGCTGTCCAGTCTCCTCTTAAAAACTTCCAGTGTTGGAGCATTCACCGCTTCTGGAGGCAGGTTGTTCCACTGATTAATTGTTCTAACTGTCAGGAACTTTCTCCTTAGTTCTAGGTTGCTTCTCTCCTTGACTAGTTTTCATCCGTTGCTTCTTGTCCTGCTTTCAGGTGTTTTGGAGAATAATTTATTTACTGTGAATTGCTCTTGTAACCTTTTCTTTTCTGCTTCTTGTCAGTACTTTGGAATACCTGAAACGTTGGCTTCAACCAGAGAAGGTGGCAGTCAGCAGTGAGGAGATACAGTATCTGATACCCCTTGGAGCTGCTCCTGAGAAGCAGGAGGCCGAAGAAGATGAAGAACTTACACCTGTTGAATAGTGAATGCCCTGGGTCCTTGTCTCCAGCGCAGATAGATGTCTGTTGGCAGATTGGGACAAAATACCAAAAGAATGATAGATTTTGATTGAAATAGACCTTGTGGATTTGTCTCTCCACCAAAGTTTACGATGTACAGATTCTGGTTTAAAGTCATATAATGTTGCAGATTTAAATTAATTGTGCATGATTTGTTAAGACAACAAAATGCGGTAGAATAACTTAATTTGGCAAACAGGTTTAAATCCTCTTCCCTGAACTGCGGAGAAGATTTTGCACTTAAATGACCATCTATGGAAAGATGCTTAGCAATACTTTCCTCGCAGAATGTAATTTCCTCATTCACAACTCCCCCGATTTACCGACGGGTATCTTTTTCCCCAACTTGGAAAAAAACAACAACAACCCCATACCTGAAGACCCGTACCTTTTCCCCCGGGAAATGAAAAATGTCTACCAGCCTTGTTTTTGGCTAAAGCCAAGCCCACGCCACTGCAGAGTTTCATCCTTCGGTAGGGTAAGCACTTCCTAGCAAAAACACAAGAAATTCTGGGTGGGGGGAAAAAAACAAAAACTATTTTGTGCAGCTTTTTTCTGTGGTGGCCATTTCTTTTCTTTTTTAACCATTCATTTCATCTTAAGAATTGATGTTACCACCTTTTCAAATATTTTTTTTGTCTGTTTGGGCTAATAATTATTCACCTTTTTCTTCCTCATTTGTTTTGCTGCAAAAAGTAAAAGACAATGCATAATGAAAAAAAACACAGAGCTGTCAGTTAAATGAAGAAGACAAAATTTGATAGGAGACCAGAGCAGAAATGTGAGTTTTTGTACTAACCCAACATATCCCTATTTCATTTTTATTTTATTTTTTTGACCGGGGTGGGGGAAGACTGATAGCAGGTAATTCTCCCATTCAATGCCATAGCATAGCTTTGGTCTACCTCCCCCGTTTCATCACCAAGCCTTTACAATTTTTGCCTCCAATACCTCTTATCATAGGTTTGCTGTCTATTATATGCTGTTTTGGAGATTTTTTAAAAAATTTGCTTTTTTTTTCTTTTCTGTTTACATGGTAATTATCATTAACAGCTGTGTATGGAAAGAACTGAGGACAGGAGCTATCTGAATTTCATTTATCAATTGGCAAAGTTATGTAGTCAAATCTGAGAGGCTACATGCCACATTAATGGGTCTGAGAAAGCAGCAAAACAACTTTTTTTTAAAGAATGCAAGAACTCTTTGTGTTGATTTAACAGTAAGACAGTACATAATTATATTGGGGCAGTGATACAATACTCCCATTGTGGGGTTTGAGGTTTTTTTTGCACTGAAATTCTCAACTGGACATTTGGATGTCTTTTTAAATACATGTCATTGTTATTTCTTCTCCAAAATTGTAGTGATACTTTGTTTTACTAAACAGATCAGGAAATAAAAGTTCACCAAATGTTTTACACAAGATGTTGAAAACTTGAGAAGTTTACATATTACTTCTTTACTGAATTGATTTCAAATGTAGCCTAAATGGATTTTCTGAATCTGGTATTATAATATGAATAGTGGATTGTATATTTTGGTTTTGCTTTGTCTGTAGTCTAAATATTGTCTACTTGTATAATTAAGTCTATCTGAAAGTTGGTTGTGATGATTTCTGTCTCCATTCAGTAAAAATATATATCCTTGTGTAAATGAATTTGGGGTGATTTGGTAAATATTTTAGAATAGAGATGGCACACAAAACTATTTCTCCACAGAGAAGTAGGTGCATTTTGGTGGAAAAGAGCAAAAGTGAAGCATGTAAACATTTGTTTAGGTTATTAATCAAAGAAAGAAACCCCAATGCACAAAGTATAAGAAAAACTCTCCCTTTTTGCTAATGTCATTGTGTCCATATAGCTTACAGTCATCAAAAAATATTTAACAAAAATTGAGAGGTGATTGCCCTGGCTATTTATGAATCATATGCCTTATTTTATTTATTTAATTTATATAGTGGTCCATCTTACACATGTGAATCTCAGTGGCATACATAATCAAACCACAAAGCTAAATAATCAACATAATTCAAACATAAGCATTAAAACAGTTTAAAACCCTAATAATCAAAATACAGGAGAAGGTGCATTCAAACCTTTACACAATGCAATCAGATAACAGGCTCCACACTTCCATGGGATCCTCAGGCCCGATGGTAAAATTGCATTTTGCCAATAGAATTGGGGCCAATCTTAACTCTGGGGGAATGATATTAGTAACAATAAAGTAATCATGGTATCACAGAATGTCCCAAAGGTGCTTTTTCAAGAGGCAACTGGAATGTCTTGTTTCGCTTCTCATCCAAGAAGATTCTTCAGTTCTGAGCTTCTTGGATGAGAAGTGAAATGTCTTCAAAGAAAAACAAAAGTCTAGTTGCTTCTTGAAAAAGCACCTTTGGGACAACCATGACCTGGATGACTGAGAATCTCTATAGATGTAATCATAGAATATTGACTTAACTTTGATAATGAAGTAGTCCTACGTTGTCCTGAGTAAGGTAAGTAAGGCAGTTACAAATTTGAGATTAGAATATTCTCAAATTGGTCAGTTAAAATTTATACATACAGATATTTATATAAACTTACAAATAATTACATACCAAGCCCGCTCCCGCCCTGATGCAACCAACATGCCTGTTTCCTCTTTGCTAAGACATAAAATAGAGCAACATAAGCACAACTTACTCTCCATTTCTTTATAGAGTACAGTTTCTGATTTTTGCAGAAATCAAGAGTCTCAACAGCTAGTTAATTTTCCTTATACCTGGAAAAGCTTTATAAAATGTTTTCCTTCTGAATTCTTTGTATTTGGCGCATCCAGAACTATAATAGAGCTGTTACTTTTGTAGTAGAATTATAACTAAAATATAGCAGTACACCCACTGGACAGTTACTATGTTGGTTATGGGAAACTCATTGCTACTTGAACTCATGTGAACCAGCCAATGTTGTGCACCTTACATGAATCAGAAACTGGCAAAGGAAAAAGGCACCCTGGCATCTTTGGGCTTCTCATTTCCATAATCAGGAAAATTATCATAGCATGAAAAGCTCTCTGAAGTATAAGCACACTACTGTAGATGGCTTGTGTGAAAAAATATTTGAGACTTTGTTCCATATGTCCATAAGCAAAAAGGAACAGAACAAGGTCCTTGTGCCCCAAGTACTCTTAAATGGTTAGGACATTTAGTAATTGCAATTGCCTCACAAGGTTTGTACATGATTTCCGGCTAAATGTAAATGGCAGAGCAATTATCTAAGCAATTTCCAAATTCACTGGGACATTGTTATCTTTATTGACAAGTCAATTGGGACTCATTCAAATGATGAGTGGGGTATGATTTAAGATATAAAGTTAGAACTAATAACAGCAATTAAGGCAAATTGAAAAGAAATATCCATCAAAATCCCCATGTGGATTATTGTTGATGGATGTTTTGTACCTTCAGAATTCTTGATAATTAGCCAAGAATTTTAGAAAGTCTGGTTAAAAAGACTCAGCTTTCCTGATATTTGCCAGCCAGAAATATTTAGAAGTATATTATTTTTGCAGTTACTACTACAGGTAGTTCTTGACTTACTGTATAACCATAATTGAGCCTGTGATTTTGGTCATAAGTCATGATGGTTGTTAAGGAGGTCACCGGGCTTTGCAATCTTTTTGCAGTAGTCATTAAGTGAACACCATAATCATTAAACAAGCCCATTGTTTGCTGTAGGGCTTTTTTTTGCTGGAAACCAGAAGTAAATGTTGGCTTCCAAGAAAAGCATCATAAATTGTGATCCTGTGACTATGGGATGCTGAAGATAGACACAAATGTGGCTGGTTGCCAGTTGGCCAAAATGCGGTCATATGACCATGGGAGGGGGGTTAAATCTGGGTTATAAGTCCCTTTTGGGAGGTCTATAATAACTTTGGACTATCATTAAGCCCCGGTCAGCCTGTAGTGATTGTAGAAGTGCCTGCTCACTAGTTAGAAAAAGATGTCAAAAATCTGCCTAATTTCCTTATACATCCATCAAAAGATATTTCAAGTAACTGGGAGTGAAATAAAGCAGTGGGTAAGGCCAGAAGAAAAAGAAGTGGGAACAATTTTCCAATACTTTTCCTCATTTCATTCCCAGGAAAGAGGGAGTGACATCTCGCCAATGCTTTGAACCCATATCTTGTAACAGGTTTTAGGAAAGAGGCTGCTGTTGTTAGATGCGAAGTCGTGTCCAACCCATCGCGACCCCATGGGCAACGTTCCTCCAGGCCTTCCTGTCCTCTACCATCTTCTGGAGTCCATTTAGGCTCACGCCTACTGCTTCAGTGACTCCATCCAGCCACCTCATTCTCTGTCGTCCCCTTCTTCTCTTGCCCTCAACCTTTCCCAGCATTAGGCTCTTCTCCAGTGAGTCCTTCCTTCTCATTAGGTGGCCAAAGTATTTGAATTTCAAGAGGCTGAGAACTATGCAAAATTGGCAGGAGGCTTGTGTCCTTTGTTTGATTGTATGAAACATTAATCATATTGATATCCATGCATCTTCTTTGAAGAACCCTTTGTTCTGTTGAAAGGGGAGGCAAAGGAAACTATTCTGATTTATTTAACTAATATGTATCAATCCTAATGCAGATCTGTAGAACAGGGAAGGGCAACAGTCAGCCTCAGGCAGAGGAACAGAAGACTCGCTCTGCTTTAGTCCCTTCTGAGTTGAGAAAGAGTATTGTCTTAAAGAACCCCACTGCTTCCTTTTTATTGATTTCTATTTTACTGTCATTATTACCCTTGATGTAGCCCCCATTACATTTTCTGAGATCTTCTGGGGAGCGGGCATGACAATGGACCTCCTCTATGATCATCCCCATGCTTTGAAAAATACCCATTTCCCCCCCACCTCCCACCCCCCCAGAATTAGCCTTTCCTCATATTTGTCTGAAATGGTATAGGCCAGGGTTTCCTGCCTGAGCAGAGGGTTGGACATGAAGATCTCTAAGGTCCCTTCCAACTATTCTATTCTATTCTATTCTATTCTATTCTATTCTATTCTATTCTATTCTATTCTATTCTATTCTATTCTATTCTATTCTATTCTATTCTATTCTATTCTATTCTATTCTACTCTACTCTACTCTACTCTACTCTACTCTACTCTACTCTACTCTACTCTACACTACTCTACTCTACTCTACTCTATTCTATTCTATTCTATTCTATTCTATTCTATTCTATTCTATTCTACGCTACGCTACGCTACGCTACGCTACGCTATATTTTTCCACAAAACCCCTAAGACCATTTTATTCCACAGTGCATTTGATTCTGATTTATTCTGATTCTGGGTGACCATTAAAAGTAAATAGATTTTTATTTTTTGCATTTCATTATTGCTTTTTCTTTAATTTTTAATTGCTGCTTGTCGTGAAAAATACCCAGAATCTGCATGGATTCTAGCAGCTGACAAATGTCTTCTAATAAATCATTGTTTTTGTATAAATGGCAAATAGTTGAAAATTGAAACAGTAATGCTCTTTATATTATGCAATAAAAAGAAAGCAAGGGGTGAGAATACTGTTTGCCATTTCAGTATTTCATGAAATGAGACAACTTTCCAATAACAACATCAATTAACTGTTATGCTTAGATAAACTGAGGCTATTTTGTTATTTGTTCATCATGTCAAATTATCTTTAGGTAAACATGTTGATGCAGTTGTACTCTTCCAAATAACAGCTATTTATCCTCCTGAGTACACATGTGATAAAGATTGACTTGAAATGGAAGCTTTCAATTTTCTCCTAAGGTGCTTTTTAATGAAATTTAAGCAATAGGAAATGCTGATTGCTTTTAAAGAATATGGATTACCATAGAAATCACCTGCATCTAAAAGCTATGCAAATTAAATGTTTAATTGATAAATGTATTTCAGTATATGAAGGGACGCGGTGACTCAGTGGGTTAGGACGCTGAGCTTGTCGATCAGAAGGTCGGCAGTTTGGCGGGTCGAATCCCAAGTGCCGCATAGCAGAGTGAGTGCCTGTTACACATCCCAGCTTCTGCCAACCTAGCAGTTCGAAAGCACGTAAAAAATGCAAGTAGAAAAATAGGGACCACTACGGTGGGAAGGTAACAGCATTCTGTGCACCTTTGGCATCTAGTCATGCCGGCCACATGACCACGGAGACGTCCTCGGACAAGCGCTGGCTCTTCGGCTTTGAAACGGAGATGAGCACTGGCCCCTAGAGTAGGAAATGACTTGCACGCATGTGCAGGGGAACCTTTATCTTTACCTTATTTCAGTATGGACTAATTTTGTTTTTGTGTTTTAACATAGGGAGAAAGAAATACAAGCATGGATTTCCCCATGCCTATTGTTCAACTTCGTATTGCTTCCTGCAATTCCTTTAAAAATTTCTCAGTTACATTTTACTGAAAGGTAGACATTTTTCGAAGGTCTTCTTTGCCTTTCCTCTCTTTGATTTGGTTCGAACTGTTTCATAGTCAATGAATTCAAGCATAATAAAATCTCAGCAAATTTAGTGGAAAAGTCAAACATATCTTGTGATGTGTGGATGTGGGTGTCGGGGGGGGAGAGGGAGAGACACAGGCACAGGCACAGACAGACAGACAGACAGGCACAGACAGACAGACAGAAAGATCCCTTGTCATCTCTATGGGTGTGTCTTCCACAATCTTGAGTGCTCTACAAGAATCCTAGGAATTTCAGGTTTCTGTGCAATATCTTAGTTCAGGGGTGCAATCATATTAGGGATGGTTATGGACTGTATTGTATTATCCAAGGAATTAATTCAGGCTTTATTGCTGAGTGTGAGTTCATACACAGTTGAGTCTGGATATTGTAACAGCTGTTATCCTATACTGCAGTGAAGAAGACTGCAAAATGAGAGACTTCAGCTGCTAAGTCCCACTCTTGCCATGTTAAAGGATTGTGGCCGCAGGCCAAAAGCAAAAATAGAAAATACTTCTTGAAGGATCTTGGCATCATATGGATTCTGTGTGCTGACACAGTGGTTAGAATGCACTACTGTATTGCAGACTAACTCTGCGTACTGCCAGGAGTTTGATCCTGCCTGGCTCAAGGTTAACTCAGTCTTCCATCCTTCCAAGGTTGGTAAAATGAGGTCCCAGATTGTTGGGGGCGATATGCTGACTCTGTAGACTGCTTAGAGAGGGCTGTAAAGCACTATGAAGTGGTATATAAGTTTAAGTGCTATTGTTATTGCTATTTTGACAGTGATATTACATCTGACTGCAAGTGTACTGGTGACTACCATCTTCCATTCTCCTGTAAGAATGAGCATGGACTGAGTTACTGGAATTGTTTTATGGATGCAAAGTTTAAATACTAACAGCTCTACTAAGATGGTAGAACTTACTCATGGCCAAATTGACTGCTTAGAGAGAAGACTTTGTTTAAATTTAATGATGACTAAGGTAAAGGTAAAGGTTCCCCCGCACATGCGTGCTAGTCGTTTCCGTCTCTAGGGGCCGGAGCTCATCTCCGTTTCAAAGCCGAAGAGCCAGCGCTTGTCCGAGGGCATCTCCGTGGTCATGTGGCCGGCATGACTAGATGGCAAAGGCGCACGGAATGCTGTTACTTTCCCACCGTAGTGGTCCCTATTTTTCTACTTGCATTTTTACGTGCTTTCGAACTGCTAGGTTGGCAGAAGCTGGGACGAGTAACAGGCGCTCACTCTGCTACGCGGCCCTTTATTAACATTTTTCAGAAAACAGAAAAAATGAAGTTATGATATATGGTTTTGATTAGTAGGATGAAAATAATAGATAATGGAAAGATATAAACAATGTTGCAATCATAGAGTAAAGTTAATTTACATTTATGCTCATAACTGCTACAAAAGAAAAAATGGAACTCACTTCCATTTTTCTTTGATTTCTCCACATTTGTCTTTGCTTTTTGCTTTCCCCCCCTTTTTCACTTTAAATATTCTTGTTAGTTTTTATTCTGTTTTCAAAATTCTAACAAAGCTTATGGGGAAAAAACCTAACCACTTTCATTATTTGAATATATACAAACCATATTCAGTGCATACCAGACTCAATATGTCTTTTGTTCAACATTCTGCAAAAGGAAACAAGAAACAAGCCCAAAAGGCTTTACAGCTAATACAAAGAATTGCTCCTTTACTGAATCGTTTACTAGAGTTGTGCTCTGACTTTGGCAAAAGCCTAAAACAGAGTGAGTCATATTAGTTAGGCATAGATATTGTACTTATTCAAAGGAAGTCAAATCGTTGTTCTATCCTTATTTTAAAAATGTACAAGATTTGAATAAATTACCACAGTTGGCAGATCCACTAGATTGTTATATCAAATATGGTGGGAATAGGGAGGATTGGGTTCCTATTGGAACTGAAAGGACCATCCTTACCTCAGAGTGATAATATCAGTTATGGATTCAAATTATTAATGCAATTCCTACTGAGTCATTATAACTGAATTTTGAAATAGCACACTACAGTTTATTAAGCTATAGTCTGGATTATGTAGGATCGACTGTTTTGAGAAAGGCTCAAGGGTAAGTCAAAAGAAGCAGATGGCTAAATGAAGATAAAATAAACTAGGAATTTGGGGATAAAGGAAGTCTAAAGGAATGGCACACAATTGTTTGGGACCTTTATGTAATACTGTATGCTAGCCCACACTGCAAAAAAAATGAAATAATAAAATAAAAAATAATGCAATAAAATGATAATCTATGTAAAAGAAGTGAGTAAGGCTATGACAAGCTTCATCAAATGAGAAAGCATAAGGATTTATCAGATGAAATAGAGGAAGAATTGCTGCCCAGAGTCCATTGAAGTTGAGTGGTTTATAAATTCAAATAAATCAATAAAATAAATGGAAAAAAAACAATTTTCCATAAAGAATATTATCAGATCCAATGGATAAGGCTAATAAATAAAAGCCATAGGCACTATGGTTATTTTTACACTGCTGAAGCTCAGAACAAGCTTTCAGGTCCTCATAGAATACACACAGACACAGACACAGACACAGACACAGACACACACACACACATTAAGAAAAGAGAGGTATTCACTTTAGGTATGTTATGTTTGCATTTGTTTTTAATTATATGTTTGCAAGATGCTCCGAGTGCCACTGTTAGAGTGGAGGTTGCTTAACAGACAAGTAAATAAATGAGAATAGATTTGTTTGGCTTACGTACAATTCTCATAAACTGTAGACTGGATAGTCACAATTGTAGGACCATGGGATAAGACAATTAGGTTATCTTCTTAAAGTATTCATTTTATTGTTTTCCATGAAGGGTTGCTTAGCCACCTAGGAAGAACATACAGAGTGATAAAAGATTGAAGTGAATTTCCATTTCAACGTGGGTGGATGACATTATGCCACCACAAGACAAAGGGAATGAAAAAAGTTCACTTTTTTCAAATGATGGCAGATGTGTCTCTTGACACTCTCATAGAGATTGATTCCTATACCTCCAGGTCTAGACTTATGGACAGATCAAGTAAAAGTAAAGCAGAGGAGCAGAGGTTTTAAATATCCATCAATTTAATCCATCTGATCCATCCATAAATTTAATAAATCTATACCCTACTTCTGGAACCATATATTCACAAAGTAATATATACCCTAACCTCCACATCAAACAAATTTTCATTACCTTGGGACAAAACATCAGCATATTCTAAAATACCATAAGGATCCTAATAGGTAAAATATACAACCAGCTGCAGGAAAACAATCCCAAGAAAAAGCAGTCTATGAAATAAATGTTTTAATGATCTGTTTGAAAAACTTTGATATAGTATTTGTTAAGCATAAGCTGTTTAGATTGGTTTTCCATATCCATGAGACCTCCACTAAAATGGATTTATATATTAACTATTTTTACTGAGCTTATAAACAGCTCCATCAAAGCCAAGTGCTGAGTGGCATACATCTTAACCTATGTAAATTGTAAAACCAACAGTACACATTACAATAAAATGACAGCAACATAAGACAGTAAAAATAGCACATTTCTCATATTTCCATTCTAAATTTTCTTGATTATGCTCCAAAGTTCTTTCCAACTGTGTTATTCTGTTATTGATGGTGGACATACAATCAAAATCTGTGAAGCTGATTATGAAGAAAACTTCAATGGTAAAAAGATATTCTAGAGAATGCTAAATGTTGGTGGATACAAACCTTAGTGCAATCTAATTTTTTATGCTTCAGCATGGGTTATGATTTATCACAAAGATCTCTAAAATCCAATTATTTATTTCATCAGTTTGCCAAATCCAGACTTTAGGCTTACATAAAAAATGACTTTAATTGTTTTACAATGAGAAGCATTTTCTCTTTTCATTTTTCTAGAAGCTTGTTAAATTTTTTATAATGGCTGAGGGCTTATCTGACAATGAAAAGTGATGTTAGTAGGTAGTCATTTGTATTTTAATATGTCAGAAATCAGAGGGTTTTGGTTTTTTTTTAAAAAAATGATCATTTGTACATGAAATATATCTTTAAAATTTTGCCATGTATTTATTTTTTGAAAATTTTTTATTAGTTTTTATAGGGTTAAGGAGGGGGGGTAAGGGGATGGGAATTAGAGTTAGGGTATAGGAAAGGTTGGGGGTGAGGGTTGGGGTTTCCCCCAATAACATTCAATATTTGGCAAACAGCATATTGTCTGGGTAAATATATATAAATAAAAGTAATAAAGCTAATAATTGATAACAATGATAGGTATAATAGATTATCATAAACTATACTAAGTTTTCAATGTATAGTATGTTTCTTACTCAGATAAATTCAAAATTGCATATCACATTCCTTTCTCTCTAACTCGCTTATCTAGCCATTGATAGAATTTATTCCAAGTTCTATAGTAAACTGAATTCTCTATCTCTTTAATCTCTAAAGTTAATCTAACCATTTCTGCACAATCCAATAGTTTCTTGATTAATATTTCTTCAGTCGGTAACTTTTCATTTTTCCAATATAGGGCATACATAATTCTCGTTGCTGTCAATACATGTAACATTAAGTGTCCGCTCTCCTTGTCATAGTTGGGGCCTATCATTCCTAACAGAAACAATTCTGGTTTAAATTCTATTTGTTTTTTAATCATCTTCTCCAACCATAAGTGTACCTTAAACCAAGACCTTTTAGCTTTAGGACATGACCACCAGATATGGTAATAAGTACCTGGTCTTAGGTTACATTTCCAACACACATTTGAAGTATTTTTAAACATTTTGGCTAGTCTCACTGGTGTCATGTGCCATCTATAAAACATTTTATACAAATTTTCTTTATATGGTAGAGCTTTGATTAATCTAATATTTCTATCCCATAACATTTCCCATTCTTCAAGCTCTATAGTATGTCCAACATTTTTTGCCTATATTATCATTGTTTCTTTAACTTGTTCGTCCTCCATCTTTAAGTTAAGCAGAAATCTATAAAGTTTTAAAATCAGCTTTTCATCTGTTTTTAACAGTGTAAGATCAAGTTCTGTCTGTTCCTTATAGAGCCCCATTGTTTTCATGTCTTTTTCATATCTTGATTGGATTTGTAGGTATGGCACCATGATAGGTCAATACCTTGCTGTTGTAAGTCTTGTCTAGATTTCAATCTTCCTTCATTGTCCAGTAAGTCTTTATATGTTACAAGTTTATCATAGTTAATTAAGTTTGGGTAAGCAAAGGCTTCCATTGTTGAAAGCCATTCAGGTATCTTAATATAACTTTTTTCTTTTCTTTTTTCCCATTCCAAGAGAAGTGCATTTCTTATAGCCTGGTTCTGGAAATATCTATGCGCTTTATTCTTCCCATACCACAGAAAGGCATGCCAGCCAATCTGCAGGTCATGCCCCTCTAGGTATAGTAGTCTTTTGTCTCTAAGTGTTATCCATTCTTTAATCCACGTTAAAATAGCTGCTTGGTAATATAACTTCCAGTCTGGGAGTCCAAATCCTCCCCTTTCTCTAACGTCCTGGGATAAAATCACTTTAATTCATGCTTTTTTCCCCTTCCAAATAAATTTCAGTATTATGGTATTCAGTTCATCAAAGAAGGCTTTTTCTAATTTTACTGGAATAGTTTGAAATAAAAAAAGTATTTTCGGTAAGATATTCATTTTAATTGTAGTTATTCTCCCCAGTATTGACAGTTGGAGATTTTTCCACTTTTCTTAGTCCAGTTTTATTTGTTTTAATAATTTTGTATAGTTGTCCTCTTTTACTGTTATACATCTTGCTGTTAAGTAAATTCCCAAGTATGGTGGACATACAATCAAAATCTGTGAAACTGATTATGAAGAAAACTTCAATGGTAAAAAGATATTCTAGAGAATGCTAAATGTTGGTGGATACAAACCTTAATGCAATCTAATTTTTTATGCTTCAGCATGGGTTATGATTTACCACAAAGATCTCTAAAATCCAATTATTTATTTCATCTGTTTGCCAAATCCAGACTTTAGGCTTACATAAAAAATGATTTTAATTATTTTACGATAAGAAGCATTTTCTCTTTTCATTTTTCTAGAAGTTTGTTAAATTTTTTATAATGGCTGAGGGCTTATCTGGCAATGAAAAGTGATGTTAGTAGGTAGTCATTTGTATTTTAATATGTCAGAAATCAGAGGTTGTTTTTTTTTTTAAAAAAAGATCATTTGTACATTAAATATATCTTTAAAACTTTGCCACGTATTATTGCTGTAAAAATGAAATCCACAAAGGTTGTTCATAGGGAAAGAAGGGTATAGGTAGTCCTCAATTTACAGCAGTTCATTTAATGACTGTTCGAAGCTACAGAGGCACTGAAAAAAGTGACAATTTTTCATACTTACAACTGTTGCAACAGCCCAGTGGTCACATGACCAAAATTCTTTTGCTTGGAAACTGTCTCATTTTCATGACAGTTAAGTGTCCTGGAGTCATATGATCACCTTTAGTGACCTTCTGAAAAGCAAAGTCAGTGGGGAAGACAGATTCATTTAACAACTATGCTACTAATTGAACAATTGCAGTGATTCACTTAACAACGGTGGCAAGAAAGGCCATAACATGGGGCAAAACACACTTAACAACTGTCTCGCTTAGCAACATAAATTTTGGGCTCAATTGTAGTCATAAGCTGAGGACTACCTGTATAGGCATGTTGTTAGCACGATAGAAAGCAGCCGATGCCTGTCAAACTTTTTGGACTGCAGCCCCTATCGTTAATAGCCAACAGCACCATGATGGGATGACAGAAACCAATTTCTCCTGAGGGCACCAAGCTGGGTCAAGGCTGCCTAGGGAAAATGTTAGGATGAAGTGATCATTGTAGGAGTTTACAACTTCCTCGGAAGCATTATACTCCATACAATGGGCAGAAGGAGTTCCAGCGTAAGGAGATGAAATGGGAGGAGAAGGGGAGGGGAGTTCATTTGACTCCTTGTCAAGTAGGCGGCGGGGTGGGGGGGGTGGGGTGGAGGAGGAGATTTATCCGTCTCTATATATACTTCTCAGAGTAAAGGAGGGTCAGCGCTTAGATTCAGCACCACAAACCGCGGACAGTTCCAGAGCTTTCCTTCCCAGCTTTTCCCCGGTTCTTGGGAAACCCAACTGGAACCGCGCCGGTGTTAAGAAGGGAGACTTCTTCCTTGCAGCTCCAGCACGGCGAGTCTCAGCGAACGAAGCGGGTCTGGCCACTTTTGGCCTCTCTCACCCCGTCTCCAGCTTTCCCCCATCTCGTCGATTCGGGAAGAAGAAAAGAGAAAAACGAAAAGCACCACAGATCGTAAGAAGGTCGAGCCGAAGATCCTTTTCCCACGATCTTCACCGACTCCTTCTACAAGCCACCCAACAAATCCCCCGCGATAGCGTTGGAAACTCGAGCAAAATGTCAAGGCTGTATTCTTTCTTTCTCCCTCAGTGGTAAGTGTTGAAGAGCTGACGGAGCGGGTGTATGGCGGGATAAAGTAAGATGGTTCTTGATCGTTCAGTCCCTAAGAACAAGCAAACTTCAGCGTTCTCGATTCGTCCAGGACAGTCACTTCTCTTAATGTTGCTCATTTTTTTTCACTGATTAATGGGGGTTCCACAATGGAAATATATCCTCCAGATATGCTCGGACTTCAGCGCTCGGAATGTTCAGCCAATATTGTTAACAGAAACCCATTGGGTGTGGGGCAGTTAGGAATTGGAGGGCTCTGGGATGTAAAATATAAAATATTTAAAATAAATATTAAAATATTATCAATACCATTATTGAAATCCCCTCTTCAGTGATTCACAATTGCATTGCTGAAATTTAATCATGTTGTCATCAATTTTGGTGGCATAATTTTAATGACGTGGATCGTCCAGCTGGGTTTGTAGATTTCTGTCAACAATCTTTCATATGTGGAAGCATTCAAAGGCTGAAATTCTATACAGATTTAATAACAAGGTGTTATACTATACAAAGCCATAATCTCTTCTGTTTGATTCTGGCTTAGTGTGTTGTGTGAATCCAAGTACTGTAGATTGTAAACCACAGTTTAGGGCTTAGTAAACCAAATATGGCTTATTTAACAATGAATGAATTGTATAACCTTGATCTACCAAGGAGACAACATCCCAGGGAATCTTGGAATATCCCATTTTTCTTCCAGAATGCCACAAATCACTTCTGAAAGATTTACTTTTAGAAACCTATCATCTCATCCAGAATAGTGAAATGATGCATTCCAGTTTATAACAAGAAGAACAAAATGTCCCAGTGTTCATCAGAACTGTTTTCTCTTGGACACAGTGCAAATCACTGTTAAGCAAGCTGGGGTGTAGCATGACCATGAGCCGTCTTGTATGTAGCTGTGTAGAAATCTGAGAGTACTGTTGATGTTACCTAGTTTGGTAATGAAACATTTGCAAGAAAGCCACCAAGCTCATAGAGCACCAAGGACATCATTGTATAGAGAGCTGGATACAAAAGGCAAAATGTGATTCAGAGTGACTGTGGACATACATTTCTCACATTTGTTGGGAATTCCTTAAAGCAGCCACATTTTTTTTCCTGAGCTCTGTAACTGCCCTCCACAGCTGACTCATGATCTTGGAGATTGATGCATTTGGTACTGTTCCAATTTTGGCCTTCAAATCTGAGTCTCTACTCACCCCTATTGAACACACTGAGTTAAGAGAATGTATCTGCAGCACATTTTATGCTATTTGATAATATTTTCATCCCATGTTTAAATGTTAATAAACTGACTGTAGACTGTGTCTATAGTTTCCCAATCTCCTTCCTAGTCACATTAACACAGATATAGACATGATAGAGATGGAGTCAAAACCAAATTCTATATGGATAGAGAACAAATATTAAAGAATGTCCAGTTCAGAAAAGAGTCTGCTGGCGGCAGCAGAACTCCTAGGGTTAATATTTTCATCATGATGAAAAAAGGAAAAGAAGAAAAGAAATGTCAAAAATTAAAACTGAGTTGAACTGGTACTTTAAACATGGTTTATAGCTTACAGTTTTCACATATAACACAATCTGCAAAAAGGTAGCAATACAGCAATAGCAGGCTCTGGGCAAGACACCATTTGGCCTTAGGTGGAGCATGGAAAAGCGATCTAGACTGAGACCCCTTGTAGTCTGGGAATGAGAATGATACATCAGATTGTCACTACTTTTAAAACAGGAACTACTCAGTAAATTCTTCCAGAGTTAATTCTGCCATTAACTTGAGAAAAACGTATTCTGCTATCTATTTTTCACCTTCCAAACTAGATGTTAATCAGAACATGATTCAGGTTTTAGAAAAGCCTCTTACCATCGTGTGTAAAACTCCCTACTACTCCCAGACAACATACTGAGATCTGAGTCATCTAACTAATTCCTGTGGACAGACAATTGCAGATTAAATCCCAAGGAAATAAGTGGGAATTAGAAGAAGGAACAAACTTATTTTCTGTTACATTAATGAATCATGATCAATGAATGCAGATTGTAAGGAAACAGTTTTCAGTTTGACATTAGAAAAACCTCTAATGGTACATCTTTCTCTCCACTAGACTTATGGCTGTATGTGTAGCTAAATCATAGAATGGATCAGAAATATGCAATTAATGCAAGGCTACTAAAACAAATAAAATTGATTCTGGGAAAGTGAAAAAATTACAGCTCTCAATACTGGGGAGAATAGCAACAGTGAAAATGAATATTTTACCAAAAATAGTCTTTTTATTTCAAACAATTCCTGTAAGGCTGGGAAAAGCCTTTTTTGATGAACTGAATACAACAATACTGAAATTTATCTGGCAAGGGAAAAAAAGCTAGAGGATTTGGACTGCCGGGCTGGACGTTATACTACCAAGCAACTATTTTAACATGGCTTAAAGAATGGATAACGCTTAGAGACAAATGACTATTATACCTAGAGGGGCATGACCTACAAATTGGTTGGCATGCCTTTCTGTGGCATGGGAAGAATAAAATACATAGATACTTTCAAAACCACTTTATAAGAAATGCATTTCTTTCAGAATGGGGAAAAATAAAAGCAAAAATTTATATTAAAATACCTGGATGGTTTTCAACAATGGAAGCTTTCGCTTACCCAAATTTAATTAATTACAACAAAGTTGTGACTTATAAAGATATTTTGGACAATGAAGGAAAATTGAAAGACAAGATTTACAAGAATAGGGTATTGATCTATCATTGTGGCCATATCTGCAAATTCAAACAAGATATGAAAAAAATGCTAAAACAATGGGATTCTATAAAGAACAGACAGAATTTGATCAAATACTATTAAAAACAGATGAAAAGTTGATTAAGAAACTCTGTAAATTTATTTTAAACTTAAATATGGAGGAAGAACAAGTGAAAGAAATGCTAATATGGGCAAAGAACTTAGGATATAATGTAGAATTAGAAGACTGGCAAAAGTTATGGGAAAGAAATGTTAAATTAACTAAAGCAGTGGCATATAAAGAAAACTTATATAACATGTTTTACAGATGGCATATGACATCAGTGAGATTGGCAAAAATGTTTAAAAATAGTTCAAACAAGTGCTGGAAATGCAAACAAAGACCAGGTACTTACTATCATATCTGGTGGACATGCCCTAAAGCAAAAAGATTTTGGATAAAAATACATTTATGGTTGGAGAAAATGACTAAAAAACAAATAGACTTTAAGCCAGAATTATTTTTGTTAGGAATAATAGGAGCAAATTATGAGAAAGATTGTATGTAATTAATTCTACATGTACTAACTACAGCAAGAATTGCATTTGCCCAACATTGGAAAAATGAAAAGTTACCAACTGTATACCAAGTGTTAATTAAAAATTTTTTAGAGTGTGCAGAAATGGATAGATTGACTTTAAAGATAAAAGAGAAAGAAGACTCAGTGTATTTTAGAACGGGATAATTTCTATCAATGGCTAGAAAAAAGAGTTGAGAGAAAGGAATGTGATATGTAACTTTGAATATATATTAGCAAGAAGAAGACAATTGAGCGATTAATTAACATATTGTTTATGATAATTAACTATTATCTATTATTTTTTGTTGAACACATGAACCCAGACATTATGCTGTTTGCTAAATATTGAGTGTTATTTGGAAAACCCCCAACCCTAACCCTAACCCTAACCCCAAAAGCTGAGAGAGCCTGAGTTCAAGGCCTGAGCTATGTGCGATGGGGTGAAGTTCCATTCCCCCACCTCCGTGCCATCACTCTGCTAAACAACTAATTCCTACAACACTGTCAAATTACTTAGTAAAGCTGTATTACTATTATTCTCCTCATCTTTCCTATTACCTATTCTTATCTTCTTATGACTATAACTTTGTTGCTTGTATCTTACAGTTTATATTGTTTTATTTAGTATCCTAGTATGATTTATGTTGTTTGCTTAGCTAGTATCCTATGACTATCACTAAGTGTTGCATCTTATGATTTATGATGAATGTGTTGTATTTTATAATTTATGATGAATATATTTTTATGTTGATTTATCAGTATTGCTTGTATACTGAGAGCTTATGCACCGGAGACAAATTCCTTGTATGTCCAACTACACCTGGCCAATAAAGAATTCCTATCCTATCCTATCCTATCCTATCCTATCCTATCCTATCCTATCCTATCCTATCCTATCCTATCCGAATCCTATCCTATCCTATCCTATCCTATCCTATCCTATCCTATCCTATCCTATCCTATCCTATCCTATCCTATCCTAACCTATCCTATCCTATCCTATCCTGCTCCTAGCAGTTCAAAAGCATGTAAAGGCAAGTAAAATAAATAGATACCACTTTGGTGAGAAGGTAACAGCATTCAGTGTGCCTCAGCATATAGTCATGCTGACCACATGACCAAGGAAATATCTTCCGACAATGCTGGCTCCCTCAGCTAAGAAACAGAGATGAGCACTGCCCCCTAGAGTTGAATATGACTGGACAGGGGAAACCTTTGTCTATCCTGGTGTTCGATTCTTTTATTTGCTTTCTAACATGCACACACCCAGGATTCGTATTTTAAATGTAATTAAAGATATATATCTATATGTCTATATCTATATCTATATCTATAGATATTAGATAGATATAGAGCTAGAGATGTATATGTTATAGATGATAGATATAGACAATAGATATACACACCTAACTGAGGAATTAATGAAGTAGTAATTAACATTAACTGATATGTGGAAACTAGCATTTTAGAAAAATGAACCTTTAAAATGCAGTGTTGTTCTTATCAAATCCTTTAAGATAATGTTTTTGGAATTATTCCCTATTGCCATTTATTTATGTTTATGCAGGTCAGTATGAAGAAACATGAATGAAGATGCAGTGAAACCCATAACTTCATGCAACAAGTGAATTTTAAGTAAAGCTTGACATAAGAATTGCCCAGTCTAATTGTCAAGCTCAGATTGATTTGCCATCCAGGATTAATCAGAGAGAAAGGCAAAAAGCAGAAGGAATCCAGAGGGAGAGACTGGGGAAAAGGGCGTGTTTATAGCTGCCAATAAAAGTATTTCAGAAGCCTTGGAAAATCCTTCTGAGGGGAAGAATACCCTTAGAGGAAGTCTAATGAAATGTCAGGAAGTTACAAGCGACGAATTTTAAAGAGTTCCTAAGAGTGCTAGAAAATGAAGTCTGAGAGCTACAACATCTTCAACACAAACGAGAAATTATTTTGCACCCTCTAGGTGCAAAGGAGCTGTTTCCCTTCTACGCTTCCCCATGTCTTGGTGACCTACTGAATAAACAGAGTCAGGCATTTCCACAAGAAAGGCTAATTTCTCTCTCTCTCTCTATTTTTTTAAAAACAATTTCCCC